>NC_133030.1:9552500-9825000 GCF_048771995.1 Taeniopygia guttata
TTGCAATCAGCTGCCTGCTCATTGCCACAGGACCCTGAGCAGAAACATCGGCTGTTTTACCTGGGAAAGAAAACTCACCAGTCCAGGATCCTGATGTCAGTTTGTAGGGCTCCTCTGGGACTGTCAGGGCAGCACAAGTATGAGGATGGGGCAGCTCTGGTCTGGGACAAATCCTTCGATATTAGGATTTTTTGCAGTCAGCGGCCAGTTCAGAAGCAGAGGGCGCTGAGCACAAACATCGCCTGTTTTCCCTGGGAAAGAAAACTCACCAGTCCAGGTTCCTGATGTCAGTATGTAGGGGTCCTCTGGGACTGTCAGGGCAGAACAAGTATGAGGTGGGGTCAGCTCCGGTCTGGGACTTATCCTTCGATGTTCGGATTTTTTGCAGTCAGCTTCCCGCTCAGGGTCACAGGACCCTGAGCAAAAACATCAGCTGTTTTCCCTGGGAAAGAAAATTCACCAGTCCAGGTTCCTCATGTCAGTTTGTAGGGCTCCTCTGGGACTGTTAGGGCAGCACAAGTATGAGGTGTGGGCAGCTCCGGTCTGGGAAACATCCTTCGACATTAGGATTTTTGCTGTCTGCTTCTGGTTCAGAGCCACGGGGCCCTGAGCACAAACATCGGCTTTTTTCCCTGGGAAAGAAAACTCACCAGTCCAGGTTCCTGATGCCAGTTTCTAGGGCTCCTCTGGGACTGTCAGGGCAAAAAAGGTATGAGGTGGATGCAGCTTCTCTATGGGGCCCATCCTTCGATGTTCGGATTTTTTGCAGTCAGCGGCCGGTTCAGAGCCACAGGTCGAAGAGCAGAAACATCGGCTGTTTTCCCTGGGAAAGAAAACTCACCAGTCCAGGTTCCTGATGTCAGTATGTAGGGCTCCTCTGGGACTGTCAGGGCAGCACAAGTATGAGGTGGAGGCAGCTTCTCTATGGGGCCCATCCTTCGATATTCGGATTTTTTGATATCAGCTGCCTGCTCATTGCCACAGGACCCTGAGCAGAAACATCGGCTGTTTTCCCCGGGAAAGACAACTCACTAGTCCAGGATCCTGATGTCAGTTTGTAGGGCTCCTCTGGGACTGTCAGGGCAGAACAAGTATGAGGTGGGGGCAGCTCCGGTCTGGGACTCATCCTTCGATGTTCGGATTTTTTGCAGTCAGCGGCCGGTTCAGAGCCACAGGGCCCTGAGCACAAACATCGCCTGTTTTCCCTGGGAAAGAAAACTCACCAGTCCAGGTTCGTGGTGTCAGTATGTAGGGCTCCTCTGGGACTGTCAGGGCAGCACAAGTATGAGGTGGAGGCAGCTTCTCTATGGGGTCCATCCTTCGATATTCGGATTTTTTGCAATCAGCTGCCTGCTCATTTCCACAGGACCCTGAGCAGAAACATCGGCTGTTTTCCCTGGGAAAGAAAACTCACCAGTCCAGGATCCTGATGTCAGTTTGTAGGGATCCTCTGGGACGGTCAGGGCAAAAAAATTATGAGGATGGGGCAGCTCCGGTCTGGGACAAATCCTTCGATATTAGGATTTTTTGCAGTCAGCAGCCAGTTCAGAGCCACAGGGCGCTGAGCCCAAACATCGCATTTTTTCCCTGGGAAAGAAAACTCACCAGTCCAGGTTCCTGATGTCAGTATGTAGGGCTCCTCTGGGACTGTCAGGGCAGAACAAGTATGAGGTGGGGTCAGCTCCGGTCTGGGACTTATCCTTCGATGTTCGGATTTTTTGCAGTCAGCTTCCCGCTCAGGGTCACAGGACCCTGAGCAAAAACATCGGCTGTTTTTCCTGGGAAAGAAAACTCACCAGTCCAGGTTCCTGATGTCAGTATGTAAAGCTCCTCTGGGACTGTCAGGGCAGCACAAAAATGAGGTGGGGGCACCTCCGATCTGGGACTTATCCTTCGATGTTCAGATTTTTTGCAGTCAGCTTCCCGCTAAGGGCCACAGGACCCTGAGGATAAACATCAGCTCTTTTCCCAGGGAAACAAAACTCACCAGTCCAGGTTCCTGATGTCAGTATGTAGGGCTCCTCTGGGACTGTCATGGCAGCACAAGTATGAGGTGGGGTCAGCCCCGGTCTGGGACTTATCCTTCGATGTTCGGATTTTTTGAAGTCAGCTTCCCGCTCAGGGTCACAGGACCCTGAGAAAAAACATCAGGTGTTTTCCCTGGGAAAGAAAACTCACCAGTCCAGGTTCCTAATGTCAGTTTGTAGGGCTCCTCTGGGACTGTCAGGGCAGCACAAGTATGAGGTGGAGGCAGCTTCTCTATGGGGTCCATCCTTCGATATTCGGATTTTTTGCAATCAGCTGCCTGCTCATTGCCACAGGACCCTGAGCAGAAACATCGGCTATTTTCCCTGGGAAAGAAAATTCACCAGTCCAGGATCCTGATGTCAGTTTGTAGGGCTCCTCTGGGATGGTCAGGGCAAAAAAAGTATGAGGATGGGGCAGCTCCGGTATGGGACACATCCTTCGATATTAGGATTTTTTGCAGTCAGCGGCCGGTTCAGAGCCACAGGGCCCTGAGCCCAAATATCGCCTGTTTTCCCTGGGAAAGAAAACTCACCAGTCCAGGTTCCTGATGTCAGTATGTAGGGCTCCTCTGGGACTGTGAGGGCAGCACAAGTGTGAGGTGGAGGCAGCTTCTCTATGGGGCCCATCCTTCGATGTTCGGATTTTTGCAGTCAGCTTCCCGCTCAGGGTCACAGGACCCTGAGAAAAAACATCAGGTGCTTTCTCTGGGAAAGAAAACTCACCATTCCAGGTTCCTGATGTCAGTTTGTAGGGCTACTCTGGGACTGTCAGGGCAGCACAAGTATGAGGTGGAGGCAGCTTCTCTATGGGGTCCATCCTTCGATATTCAGATTTTTTGCAATCAGCTGCCTGCTCATTGCCACAGGACCGTGAGCAGAAACATCGGCTGTTTCCCCTGGGAAAGAAAACTCACCAGTCCAGGATCCTGATATCAGTTTGTAGGGATCCTCTGGGACGGTCAGGGCAAAAAAATTATGAGGATGGGGCAGCTCCGGTCTGGGACAAATCCTTCGATATTAGGATTTTTTGTAGTCAGCGGCCAGTTCAGAGCCACAGGGCGCTGAGCCGAAACATCGCCTGTTTTCCCTGGGAAAGAAAACTCACCAGTCCAGGTTCCTGATGTCAGTATGTAGGGCTCCTCTGGGACTGTCAGGGCAGCACAAGTATGAGGTGGGGTCAGCTCCGGTCTGGGACTTATCCTTCGATGTTCGGATTTTTTGCAGTCAGCTTCCCGCTCAGGGTCACAGGACCCTGAGCAGAAACATGGGCTGTTTTCCCTGGGAAAGAAAACTCACCAGTCCAGGATCCTGATGTCAGTATGTAGGGCTCCTCTGGGACTGTCAGGGCAGCACAAGTATAAGGTGGGGGCAGCTGTGATCTGGGACTTATCCTTCGATGTTCAGATTTTTTGCAGTCAGCTTCCCGCTAAGGGCCACAGGACCCTGAGGAAAAACATCAGCTCTTTTCCCAGGGAGACAAAACTCACCACACCAGGTTCCTGATGTCAGTTTGTAGGGCTCCTCTGGGACTGTCAGGGCAGGACAAGTATGAGGTGGAGGCAGCTTCTCTATGGGGCCCATCCTTCGATGTTTTTATTTTTTGCAGTCAGCGGCCGGTTCAGAGCCACAGGGCCCTGAGCAGAAACATCGGCTGTTTTCCCTGGGAAAGAAAACTCACCAGTCCAGGTTCCTGATGTCAGTAAGTAGGGCTCCTCTGGGACTGTCAGGGCAGCACAAGTATGAGGTGGGGTCAGCTCTGGTCTGGAACTTATCCTTCGATGTTCGGATTTTTTGCAGTCAGCTTCCCGCTCAGGGTCACAGGACCCTGAGCAAAAACATCGGCTGTTTTCCGTGGGAAAGAAAACTCACCAGTCCAGGTTCCTGATGTCAGTATGTAGGGCTCCTCTGGGACTGTCAGGGCAGCACAAGTATGAGGTGGGGGCAGCTCCGGTCTGTGACTTATCCTTCGATATCCAGATTTTTTGCAGTCTGCTTCCCGCTGAGGGCCACAGGACCCTGAGGAAAAACATCAGCTCTTTTCCCAGGGAAACAAAACTCACCAGTCCAGGTTCCTGATGTCAGTTTGTAGGGCTCCTCTGGGACTGTCAGGGCAGCACAAGTATGAGGTGTGGGCAGCTCCGCTCTGGGAAACATCCTTCGACATTAGGATTTTTGCAGTCTGCTTCTGGTTCAGAGCCACGGGGCAGTGAGCACAAAAATCGGCTTTTTTCCCTGGGAAAGAAAACTCACCAGTCCAGGTTCCTGATGCCAGTTTGTAGGGCTCCTCTGGGTCTGTCAGGGCAAAAAATGTATGAGGTGGATGCAGCTTCTCTATGGGGCCCGTCCTTCGATGTTCGGATTTTTTGCAGACAGCGGCCTGTTCAGAGCAACACGGCCCTGAGCAGAAACATCGGCTGTTTTTCCTGGGAAAGAAAACTCACCAGTCCAGGTTCCTGATGTCAGTATGTAGGGCTCCTCTGGGACTGTCAGGGCAGCACAAGTATGAGGTGGGGTCAGCCCCGGTCTGGGACTTATCCTTCGATGTTCGGATTTTTTGCAGTCAGCTTCCCGCTCAGGGTCACAGGACCCTGAGAAAAAACATGAGGTGTTTTCTCTGGGAAAGAAAACTCACCATTCCAGGTTCCTGATGTCAGTTTGTAGGGCTCCTCTGGGACTGTCAGGGCAGCACAAGTATGAGGTGGAGGCAGCTTCTCTATGGGGTCCATCCTTCGATATTCGAATTTTTTGCAATCAGCTGCCTGCTCATTGCCACAGGACCCTGAGCAGAAACATCGGCTGTTTTCCCTGGGAAAGAAAACTCACCAGTCCAGGATCCTGATGTCAGTTTGTAGGGATCCTCTGGGACGGTCAGGGCAAAAAAATTATGAGGATGGGGCAGCTCCGGTCTGGGACAAATCCTTCGATATTAGGATTTTTTGCAGTCAGCGGCCAGTTCAGAAGCAGAGGGCGCTGAGCACAAATATCGCCTGTTTTCCCTGGGAAAGAAAACTCACCAGTCCAGGTTCCTGATGTCAGTATGTAGGGCTCCTCTGGGACTGTCTGGGCAGCAAAAGTATGAGGAGGGGGCAGCTCCGATCTGGGACTTATCCTTCGATATTCAGATTTTTTGCACTCAGCTTCCCGCTAAGGGCCACAGGACCCTGAGCAAAAACATCGGCTCTTTTCCCAGGGAAACAAAACTCACCAGTCCAGGATCCTGATGTCAGTTTGTAGGGCTCCTCTGGGACTGTCAGGGCAGCACAAGTATGAGGTGGAGGCAGCTTCTCTATGGGGCCCATCCTTCGATATTCGGATTTTTTGCAGTCAGCGGCCTGTTCAGAGCCACAGGGCCCTGAGCAGAAACATCGGCTGTTTTCCCAGGGAAAGAAAACTCACCAGTCCAGGTTCCTGATGTCAGTATGTAGTGCTCCTCTGGGACTGTGAGGGCAGCACAAGTATGAGGTGGGCGCAGCTCCGGTCTGGGACTTATCCTTCGATGTTCGGATTTTTTGCAGTCAGCTTCCCGCTCAGGGTCACAGGACCCTGAGCAAAAACATCGGCTGTTTTCCCTAGGAAAGAAAACTCACCAGTCCAGGTTCCTGATGTCAGTATGTAGGGCTCCTCTGGGACTGTTAGGGTAGCACAAGTATGAGGTGTGGGCAGCTCCTGTCTGGGAAACATCCTTCGATATTAGGATTTTCGCAGTCTGCTTCTGGTTCAGAGCCACAGGGCCCTGAGCACAAACATCGTCTTTTTTCCCTGGGAAAGAAAACTCACCAGTCCAGGTTCCTCATGTCAGTATGTAGGGCTCCTCTGGGACTGTCAAGGCAGCACAAGTATGAGGTGGGGTCAGCTCTGGTCCGGGACTTATCCTTCGATGTTCGGATTTTTTGCAGTCAGCTTCCCGCTCAGGGTCACAGGACCCTGAGCAAAAACATCGGCTGTTTTCCCAGGGAAACAAAACTCACCAGTCAAGGTTCCTGATGTCAGTTTGTAGGGCGCCTCTGGGACTGTCAGGGCAGCACAAATTTGAGGTGGAGGCAGCTTCTCTATGGGGTCCATCCTTCGATATTCGGATATTTTGATATCAGCTGCCTGCTCATTGCCACAGGACCCTGAGCAGAAACATTGGCTGTTTTCCCTGGGAAAGACAACTCACCAGTCCAGGATCCTGATGTCAGTTTGTAGGGCTCCTCTGGGACTATCAGGGCAGAACAAGTATGAGGTGGGGTCAGCCCCGGTCTGGGACTTATCCTTCGATGTTCGGATTTTTCCAGTCAGCTTCCCGTTTAGGGTCACCGGACCCTGAGCAAAAACATCGGCTGTTTTCCCTGAGAAAGAAAACTCACCAGTCCAGGTTCCTGATGTCAGTTTCTAGGGCTCCTCTGGGACTGTCAGGGCAGCACAAGTATGAGGTGGAGGGAGCTTCTCTATGGGGCCCATCCTTCGATATTCGGATTTTTTGCAATCAGCTGCCTGCTCATTTCCACAGGACCCTGAGCAGAAACATTGGCTGTTTTCCCTGGGAAAGAAAACTCACCAGTCCAGGTTCCTGATGTCAGTTTGTAGGGATCCTCTCCGACAGACAGGGCAAAAAAATTATGAGGATGGGGCAGCTCCGGTCTGGGACAAATCCTTCGATATTAGGATTTTTTGCAGTCAGCGGCCAGTTCAGAGCCACAGGGCGTTGAGCCGAAAGATCGCATTTTTTCCCTGGGAAAGAAAACTCACCAATCCAGGTTCCTGATGTCAGTTTGTAGGGCTCCTCTGGGACTGTCAGGGCAGCACAAGTATGAGGTGGAGGCAGCTTCTCTATGGGGCCCATCCTTCGATGTTCGGATTTTTTGCAGTCAGCGGCCTGTTCAGAGCCACAGGGCCCTGAGCAGAAACATCGGCTGTTTTCCCTGGGATAGAAAACTCACCAGTCCAGGTTCCTGATGTCAGTATGTAGGGCTCCTCTGGGACTGTCAGGGCAGCACAAGAATGAGGTGGGGTCAGCCCCGGTCTGGGACTTATCCTTCGATGATTGGATTTTTCCAGTCAGCATCCCGTTTAGGGTCACCGGACCCTGAGCAAAAACATCGGCTGTTTTCCCTGAGAAAGAAAACTCACCAGTCCAGGTTCCTGATGTCAGTTTGTAGGGCTCCTCTGGGACTCTCAGGGCAGCACAAGTATGAGGTGGAGGCAGCTTCTCTATGGGGCCCATCCTTCGATATTCGGATTTTTTGCAATCAGCTGCCTGCTCATTTCCACAGGACCCTGAGCAGAAACATCGGCTGTTTTCCCTGGGAAAGAAAACTCACCAGTCCAGGATCCTGATGTCTGTTTGTAGGCATCCTCTGGGACGGTCAGGGCAAAAAAATTATGAGGATGGGGCAGCTCCGGTCTGGGACAAATCCTTCGATATTAGGATTTTTTGCAGTCAGCGGCTGGTTCAGAGCCACAGGGCCCTGAGCCCAAATATCGCCTGTTTTCCCTGGGAAAGAAAACTCACCAGTCCAGGTTCCTGATGTCAGTATGTAGGGCTCCTCTGGGACTGTCAGGGCAGCACAAGTATGACGCGGGGTCAGCTCCGGTCCGGGACTTATCGTTCGATGTTCGGATTTTTTGCAGTCAGCTTCCCGCTCAGGGTCACAGGACCCTGAGCAAAAACATCGGCTGTTTTCCTTGGGAAACAAAACTCACCAGTCAAGGTTCCTGATGTCAGTTTGTAGGGCGCCTCTGGGACTGTCAGGGCAGCACAAATATGAGGTGGAGGCAGCTTCTCTATGGGGTCCATCCTTCGATATTCGGATTTTTTGCAATCAGCTGCCTGCTCATTGCCACAGGACCCTGAGCAGAAACATTGGCTGTTTTCCCTGGGAAAGACAACTCACCAGTCCAGGATCCTGATGTCAGTTTGTAGGGCTCCTCTGGGACTATCAGGGCAGAACAAGTATGAGGTGGGGGCAGCTCCGGTCTGGGACACATCCTTTGATGTTCGAATTTTTTGCAGTCAGCGGCCGGTTAAGAGCCACAGGGCCCTGAGCACAAACATCGCCTGTTTTCCCTGGGAAAGAAAACTCACCAGTCCAGCTTCCTGGTGTCAGTATGTAGGGCTCCTCTGGGACTGTCAGGGCAGCACAAGAATGAGGTGGGGTCAGCCCCGGTCTGCGACTTATCCTTCGATGTTCGGATTTTTCCAGTCAGCTTCCCGTTTAGGGTCACCGGACCCTGAGCAAAAACATCGGCTGTTTTCCCTGAGAAAGAAAACTCACCAGTCCAGGTTCCTGATGTCAGTTTGTAGGGCTCCTCTGGGACTGTCAGGGCAGCACAAGTATGAGGTGGAGGCAGCTTCTCTATGGGGCCCATCCTTCGATGTTCGGATTTTTTGCAGTCAGCGGTCGGTTCAGAGCCACAGGGCCCTGGGCAGAAACATTGGCTCTTTTCCATGGGAAAGAAAACTCACCAGTCCAGGATCCTGATGTCAGTTTGTAGGCATCCTCTGGGGCGGTCAGGGCAAAAAAATTATGAGGATGGGGCAGCTCTGGTCTGGGACAAACGCTTTGATATTAGGATTTTTTGCAGTCAGCGGCCAGTTCAGAGCCACAGGGCGCTGAGCACGAACATCGCCTGTTTTCCCTGGGAAAGATAACTCACCAGTCCAGGTTCCTGATGTCAGTATGTAGGGCTCCTCTGGGACTGTCAGGGCAGAACAAGTATGAGGTGGGGGCAGCTCCAGTCTGGGACTTATCCTTCGATGTTCGGATTTTTTGCAGTCATCTTCCCCGTCAGGGTCACAGGACCCTGAGCAAAAACATCGGGTGTTTTCCCTGGGAAAGAAAACTCACCAGTCCAGGTTCCTGATGTCAATTTGTAGGGCTCCTCTGGGACTCTCAGGGCAGCACAAGTATGAGGTGGAGGCAGCTTCTCTATGGGGCCCATCCTTCGATGTTCGGATTTTTTGCAGTCAGCGGTCGGTTCAGAGCCACGGGGCCCTGAGCACAAACATCAGCGTTTTTCCCTGGGAAAGAAAACTCACGAGTCCAGGTTCCTGATGTCAGTTTGTAGGGCTCCTCTGGGACTGTCAGGGCAGCACAAGTATGAGGTGGAGGCAGCTTCTCTATGGGGCCCATCCTTCGATGTTCAAATTTTTTGCAATCAGCTGCCTGCTCATTGCCACAGGACCCTGAGCAGAAACATCGGCTGTTTACCCTGGGAAAGAAAACTCACCAGTCAAGGATCCTGATGTCAGTTTGTAGGGCTCCTCTGGGACTGTCAGGGCAGCACAAGTATGAGGATGGGGCAGCTCTGGTCTGGGACAAATCCTTTGATATTTGGATTTTTTACAGTCAACGGCCAGTTCAGAGCAACATGCCGCTGAGCACAAACATCGCCTGTTTTCCCTGGGAAAGAAAACTCACCAGTCCAGGTTCCTGATGTCACTATGTAGGGCTCCTCTGGGACTGTCAGGGCAGCACAAGTATGAGGTGTGGGCAGCTCCGGTCTGAGAAACATCCTTCGACATTAGGATTTTTGCAGTCTGCTTCTGGTTCAGAGCCACGGGGCAGTGAGCACAAACATCGGCTTTTTTCCCTGGGAAAGAAAACTCACCAGTCCAGGTTCCTGATGCCAGTTTCTAGGGCTCCTCTGGGTCTGTCAGGGCAAAAAATGTATGAGGTGGATGCAGCTTCTCTATGGGGCCCATCCTTCGATGTTCGGATTTTTTGCAGTCAGCGGCCTGTTCAGAGCAACACGGCCCTGAGCAGAAACATCGGCTGTTTTCCCTGGGAAAGAAAACTCACCAGTCCAGGTTCCTGATGTCAGTATGTAGGGCTCCTCTGGGACTGTCAGGGCAGCACAAGTATGAGGTGGGGTCAGCCCCGGTCTGGGACTTATCCTTCGATGTTTGGATTTTTTGCAGTCAGCTTCCCGCTCAGGGTCACAGGACCCTGAGAAAAAACATCAGGTGTTTTCTCTGGGAAAGAAAACTCACCATTCCAGGTTCCTGATGTCAGTTTGTAGGGCTCCTCTGGGACTGTCAGGGCAGCACAAGTATGAGGTGGAGGCAGCTTCTCTATGGGGTCCATCCTTCGATATTCGAATTTTTTGCAATCAGCTGCCTGCTCATTGCCACAGGACCCTGAGCAGAAACATCGGCTGTTTTCCCTGGGAAAGAAAACTCACCAGTCCAGGATCCTGATGTCAGTTTGTAGGGATCCTCTGGGACGGTCAGGGCAAAAAAATTATGAGGATGGGGCAGCTCCGGTCTGGGACAAATCCTTCGATATTAGGATTTTTTGCAGTCAGCGGCCAGTTCAGAAGCAGAGGGCGCTGAGCACAAACATCGCCTGTTTTCCCTGGGAAAGAAAACTCACCAGTCCAGGTTCCTGATGTCAGTATGTAGGGCTCCTCTGGGACTGTCAGGGCAGAACAAGTATGAGGTGGGGGCAGCTCCAGTCTGGGACTTATCCTTCGATGTTCGGGTTTTTTGCAGTCATCTTCCCCGTCAGGGTCACAGGACCCTGAGCAAAAACATCGGGTGTTTTCCCTGGGAAAGAAAACTCACCAGTCCAGGTTCCTGATTTCAGTTTGTAAGGCTCCTCTGGGACTGTTAGGGCAGCACAAGTATGAGGTGTGGGCAGCTCCGGTCTGGGAAACATCCTTCGACATTAGGATTTTTGCAGTCTGCTTCTGGTTCAGAGCCACGGGTCCCTGAGCACAAACATTGGCTTTTTTCCCTGGGAAAGAAAACTCACCAGTCCAGGTTCCTGATGTCAGTTTCTAGGGCTCCTCTGGGACTGTCAGGGCAGCACAAGTATGAGGTGGAGGCAGCTTCTCTATGGAGCCCATCCTTCGATGTTCAAATTTTTTGCAATCAGCTGCCTGCTCATTGCCACAGGACCCTGAGCAAAAACATCAGCTCTTTTCCAAGGGAAACAAAACTCACCAGTCCAGGTTCCTGATGTCAGATTGTAGGGCTCCTCTGGTACTGTCAGGGCAGCACAAGTATGAGGTGGAGGCAGCTTCTCTATGGGGCCCATCCTTCGATATTCGGATATTTTGATATCAGCTGCCTGCTCATTGCCACAGGACCCTGAGCAGAAACATTGGCTGTTTTCCCTGGGAAAGACAACTCACCAGTCCAGGATCCTGATGTCAGTTTGTAGGGCTCCTCTGGGACTATCAGGGCAGAACAAGTATGAGGTGGGGTCAGCCCCGGTCTGGGACTTATCCTTCGATGTTCGGATTTTTCCAGTCAGCTTCCCGTTTAGGGTCACCGGACCCTGAGCAAAAACATCGGCTGTTTTCCCTGAGAAAGAAAACTCACCAGTCCAGGTTCCTGATGTCAGTTTCTAGGGCTCCTCTGGGACTGTCAGGGCAGCACAAGTATGAGGTGGAGGGAGCTTCTCTATGGGGCCCATCCTTCGATATTCGGATTTTTTGCAATCAGCTGCCTGCTCATTTCCACAGGACCCTGAGCAGAAACATTGGCTGTTTTCCCTGGGAAAGAAAACTCACCAGTCCAGGTTCCTGATGTCAGTTTGTTGGGATCCTCTCCGACAGACAGGGCAAAAAAATTATGAGGATGGGGCAGCTCCGGTCTGGGACAAATCCTTCGATATTAGGATTTTTTGCAGTCAGCGGCCAGTTCAGAGCCACAGGGCGTTGAGCCGAAAGATCGCATTTTTTCCCTGGGAAAGAAAACTCACCAATCCAGGTTCCTGATGTCAGTTTGTAGGGCTCCTCTGGGACTGTCAGGGCAGCACAAGTATGAGGTGGAGGCAGCTTCTCTATGGGGCCCATCCTTCGATGTTCGGATTTTTTGCAGTCAGCGGCCTGTTCAGAGCCACAGGGCCCTGAGCAGAAACATCGGCTGTTTTCCCTGGGATAGAAAACTCACCAGTCCAGGTTCCTGATGTCAGTATGTAGGGCTCCTCTGGGACTGTCAGGGCAGCACAAGAATGAGGTGGGGTCAGCCCCGGTCTGGGACTTATCCTTCGATGATTGGATTTTTCCAGTCAGCATCCCGTTTAGGGTCACCGGACCCTGAGCAAAAACATCGGCTGTTTTCCCTGAGAAAGAAAACTCACCAGTCCAGGTTCCTGATGTCAGTTTGTAGGGCTCCTCTGGGACTCTCAGGGCAGCACAAGTATGAGGTGGAGGCAGCTTCTCTATGGGGCCCATCCTTCGATATTCGGATTTTTTGCAATCAGCTGCCTGCTCATTTCCACAGGACCCTGAGCAGAAACATCGGCTGTTTTCCCTGGGAAAGAAAACTCACCAGTCCAGGATCCTGATGTCTGTTTGTAGGCATCCTCTGGGACGGTCAGGGCAAAAAAATTATGAGGATGGGGCAGCTCCGGTCTGGGACAAATCCTTCGATATTAGGATTTTTTGCAGTCAGCGGCTGGTTCAGAGCCACAGGGCCCTGAGCCCAAATATCGCCTGTTTTCCCTGGGAAAGAAAACTCACCAGTCCAGGTTCCTGATGTCAGTATGTAGGGCTCCTCTGGGACTGTCAGGGCAGCACAAGTATGAGGTGGGGTCAGCTCCGGTCTGGGACTTATCCTTCGATGTTCGGATTTTTTGCAGTCAGCTTCCCGCTCAGGGTCACAGGACCCTGAGCAAAAACATCGGCTGTTTTCCCTGGGAAAGAAAACTCACCAGTCCAGGTTCCTGATGTCAGTATGTAGGGCTCCTCTGGGACTGTTAGGGTAGCAAAAGTATGAGGTGTGGGCAGCTCCTGTCTGGGAAACATCCTTCGACATTAGGATTTTCGCAGTCTGCTTCTGGTTCAGAGCCACAGGGCCCTGAGCACAAACATCGGCTTTTTTCCCTGGGAAAGAAAACTCACCAGTCCAGGTTCCTGATGTCAGTATGTAGGGCTCCTCTGGGACTGTCAGGGCAGCACAAGTATGACGTGGGGTCAGCTCCGGTCCGGGACTTATCGTTCGATGTTCGGATTTTTTGCAGTCAGCTTCCCGCTCAGGGTCACAGGACCCTGAGCAAAAACATCGGCTGTTTTCCTTGGGAAACAAAACTCACCAGTCAAGGTTCCTGATGTCAGTTTGTAGGGCGCCTCTGGGACTGTCAGGGCAGCACAAATATGAGGTGGAGGCAGCTTCTCTATGGGGTCCATCCTTCGATATTCGGATTTTTTGATATCAGCTGCCTGCTCATTGCCACAGGACCCTGAGCAGAAACATTGGCTGTTTTCCCTGGGAAAGACAACTCACCAGTCCAGGATCCTGATGTCAGTTTGTAGGGCTCCTCTGGGACTATCAGGGCAGAACAAGTATGAGGTGGGGGCAGCTCCGGTCTGGGACACATCCTTTGATGTTCGAATTTTTTGCAGTCAGCGGCCGGTTAAGAGCCACAGGGCCCTGAGCACAAACATCGCCTGTTTTCCCTGGGAAAGAAAACTCACCAGTCCAGCTTCCTGGTGTCAGTATGTAGGGCTCCTCTGGGACTGTCAGGGCAGCACAAGAATGAGGTGGGGTCAGCCCCGGTCTGCGACTTATCCTTCGATGTTCGGATTTTTCCAGTCAGCTTCCCGTTTAGGGTCACCGGACCCTGAGCAAAAACATCGGCTGTTTCCCCTGAGAAAGAAAACTCACCAGTCCAGGTTCCTGATGTCAGTTTGTAGGGCTCCTCTGGGACTGTCAGGGCAGCACAAGTATGAGGTGGAGGCAGCTTCTCTATGGGGCCCATCCTTCGATGTTCGGATTTTTTGCAGTCAGCGGTCGGTTCAGAGCCACAGGGCCCTGGGCAGAAACATTGGCTCTTTTCCATGGGAAAGAAAACTCACCAGTCCAGGATCCTGATGTCAGTTTGTAGGCATCCTCTGGGGCGGTCAGGGCAAAAAAATTATGAGGATGGGGCAGCTCTGGTCTGGGACAAACGCTTTGATATTAGGATTTTTTGCAGTCAGCGGCCAGTTCAGAGCCACAGGGCGCTGAGCACGAACATCGCCTGTTTTCCCTGGGAAAGATAACTCACCAGTCCAGGTTCCTGATGTCAGTATGTAGGGCTCCTCTGGGACTGTCAGGGCAGAACAAGTATGAGGTGGGGGCAGCTCCAGTCTGGGACTTATCCTTCGATGTTCGGATTTTTTGCAGTCATCTTCCCCGTCAGGGTCACAGGACCCTGAGCAAAAACATCGGGTGTTTTCCCTGGGAAAGAAAACTCACCAGTCCAGGTTCCTGATGTCAGTTTGTAGGGCTCCTCTGGGACTCTCAGGGCAGCACAAGTATGAGGTGGAGGCAGCTTCTCTATGGGGCCCATCCTTCGATGTTCGGATTTTTTGCAGTCAGCGGTCGGTTCAGAGCCACGGGGCCCTGAGCACAAACATCAGCGTTTTTCCCTGGGAAAGAAAACTCACGAGTCCAGGTTCCTGATGTCAGTTTGTAGGGCTCCTCTGGGACTGTCAGGGCAGCACAAGTATGAGGTGGAGGCAGCTTCTCTATGGGGCCCATCCTTCGATGTTCAAATTTTTTGCAATCAGCTGCCTGCTCATTGCCACAGGACCCTGAGCAGAAACATCGGCTGTTTACCCTGGGAAAGAAAACTCACCAGTCAAGGATCCTGATGTCAGTTTGTAGGGCTCCTCTGGGACTGTCAGGGCAGCACAAGTATGAGGATGGGGCAGCTCTGGTCTGGGACAAATCCTTTGATATTTGGATTTTTTACAGTCAACGGCCAGTTCAGAGCAACATGCCGCTGAGCACAAACATCGCCTGTTTTCCCTGGGAAAGAAAACTCACCAGTCCAGGTTCCTGATGTCACTATGTAGGGCTCCTCTGGGACTGTCAGGGCAGCACAAGTATGAGGTGTGGGCAGCTCCGGTCTGAGAAACATCCTTCGACATTAGGATTTTTGCAGTCTGCTTCTGGTTCAGAGCCACGGGGCAGTGAGCACAAACATCGGCTTTTTTCCCTGGGAAAGAAAACTCACCAGTCTAGGTTCCTGATGCCAGTTTCTAGGGCTCCTCTGGGTCTGTCAGGGCAAAAAATGTATGAGGTGGATGCAGCTTCTCTATGGGGCCCATCCTTCGATGTTCGGATTTTTTGCAGTCAGCGGCCTGTTCAGAGCAACACGGCCCTGAGCAGAAACATCGGCTGTTTTCCCTGGGAAAGAAAACTCACCAGTCCAGGTTCCTGATGTCAGTATGTAGGGCTCCTCTGGGACTGTCAGGGCAGCACAAGTATGAGGTGGGGTCAGCCCCGGTCTGGGACTTATCCTTCGATGTTTGGATTTTTTGCAGTCAGCTTCCCGCTCAGGGTCTCAGGACCCTGAGAAAAAACATCAGGTGTTTTCTCTGGGAAAGAAAACTCACCATTCCAGGTTCCTGATGTCAGTTTGTAGGGCTCCTCTGGGACTGTCAGGGCAGCACAAGTATGAGGTGGAGGCAGCTTCTCTATGGGGTCCATCCTTCGATATTCGAATTTTTTGCAATCAGCTGCCTGCTCATTGCCACAGGACCCTGAGCAGAAACATCGGCTGTTTTCCCTGGGAAAGAAAACTCACCAGTCCAGGATCCTGATGTCAGTTTGTAGGGATCCTCTGGGACGGTCAGGGCAAAAAAATTATGAGGATGGGGCAGCTCCGGTCTGGGACAAATCCTTCGATATTAGGATTTTTTGCAGTCAGCGGCCAGTTCAGAAGCAGAGGGCGCTGAGCACAAACATCGCCTGTTTTCCCTGGGAAAGAAAACTCACCAGTCCAGGTTCCTGATGTCAGTATTTAGGGCTCCTCTGGGACTGTCTGGGCAGCAAAAGTATGAGGTGGGGGCAGCTCCGATCTGGGACTTATCCTTCGATATTCAGATTTTTTGCACTCAGCTTCCCGCTAAGGGCCACAGGACCCTGAGCAAAAACATCGGCTGTTTTCCCTGGGAAAGAAAACTCACCAGTCCAGGTTCCTGATGTCAGTATGTAGGGCTCCTCTGGGACTGTTAGGGTAGCACAAGTATGAGGTGTGGGCAGCTCCTGTCTGGGAAACATCCTTCGACATTAGGATTTTCGCAGTCTGCTTCTGGTTCAGAGCCACAGGGCCCTGAGCACAAACATCGGCTTTTTTCCCTGGGAAAGAAAACTCACCAGTCCAGGTTCCTGATGTCAGTATGTAGGGCTCCTCTGGGACTGTCAGGGCAGCACAAGTATGAGGTGGGGTCAGCTCCGGTCCGGGACTTATCCTTCGATGTTCGGATTTTTTGCAGTCAGCTTCCCGCTCAGGGTCACAGGACCCTGAGCAAAAACATCGGCTGTTTTCCTTGGGAAACAAAACTCACCAGTCAAGGTTCCTGATGTCAGTTTGTAGGGCTCCTCTGGGACTGTCAGGGCAGCACAAATATGAGGTTGATGCAGCTTCTCTATGGGGTCCATCCTTCGATATTCGGATTTTTTGCAATCAGCTGCCTGCTCATTGCCACAGGACCCGGGGCAGAAACATTGGCTGTTTTCCCTGGGAAATTAAACTCACCAGTCCAGGATCCTGATGTCAGTTTGTAGGCATCCTCTGGGACGGTCAGGGCAAAAAAATTATGAGGATGGGGCAGATCTGGTCTGGGACAAACGCTTTGATATTAGGATTTTTTGCAGTCAGCGGCCAGTTCAGAGCCACAGGGCGCTGAGCACGAACATTGCCTGTTTTCCCTGGGAAAGATAACTCACCAGTCCAGGTTCCTGATGTCAGTATGCAGGGCTCCTCTGGGACTGTCAGGGCAGAACAAGTATGAGGTGGGGGCAGCTCCAGTCTGGGACTTATCCTTCGATGTTCGGGTTTTTTGCAGTCATCTTCCCCGTCAGGGTCACAGGACCCTGAGCAAAAACATCGGGTGTTTTCCCTGGGAAAGAAAACTCACCAGTCCAGGTTCCTGATTTCAGTTTGTAAGGCTCCTCTGGGACTGTTAGGGCAGCACAAGTATGAGGTGTGGGCAGCTCCGGTCTGGGAAACATCCTTCGACATTAGGATTTTTGCAGTCTGCTTCTGGTTCAGAGCCACGGGTCCCTGAGCACAAACATTGGCTTTTTTCCCTGGGAAAGAAAACTCACCAGTCCAGGTTCCTGATGTCAGTTTCTAGGGCTCCTCTGGGACTGTCAGGGCAGCACAAGTATGAGGTGGAGGCAGCTTCTCTATGGAGCCCATCCTTCGATGTTCAAATTTTTTGCAATCAGCTGCCTGCTCATTGCCACAGGACCCTGAGCAAAAACATCAGCTCTTTTCCCAGGGAAACAAAACTCACCAGTCCAGGTTCCTGATGTCAGATTGTAGGGCTCCTCTGGGACTGTCAGGGCAGCACAAGTATGAGGTGGAGGCAGCTTCTCTATGGGGCCCATCCTTCGATATTCGGATATTTTGATATCAGCTGCCTGCTCATTGCCACAGGACCCTGAGCAGAAACATTGGCTGTTTTCCCTGGGAAAGACAACTCACCAGTCCAGGATCCTGATGTCAGTTTGTAGGGCTCCTCTGGGACTGTCAGGGCAGCACAAGTATGAGGTGGGGTCAGCTCCGGTCCGGGACTTATCCTTCGATGTTCGGATTTTTTGCAGTCAGCTTCCCGCTCAGGGTCACAGGACCCTGAGCAAAAACATCGGCTGTTTTCCTTGGGAAACAAAACTCACCAGTCAAGGTTCCTGATGTCAGTTTGTAGGGCGCCTCTGGGACTGTCAGGGCAGCACAAATATGAGGTTGAGGCAGCTTCTCTATGGGGTCCATCCTTCGATATTCGGATTTTTTGCAATCAGCTGCCTGCTCATTGCCACAGGACCCGGGGCAGAAACATTGGCTGTTTTCCCTGGGAAATTAAACTCACCAGTCCAGGATCCTGATGTCAGTTTGTAGGCATCCTCTGGGACGGTCAGGGCAAAAAAATTATGAGGATGGGGCAGCTCTGGTCTGGGACAAACGCTTTGATATTAGGATTTTTTGCAGTCAGCGGCCAGTTCAGAGCCACAGGGCGCTGAGCACGAACATCGCCTGTTTTCCCTGGGAAAGATAACTCACCAGTCCAGGTTCCTGATGTCAGTATGTAGGGCTCCTCTGGGACTGTCAGGGCAGAACAAGTATGAGGTGGGGGCAGCTCCAGTCTGGGACTTATCCTTCGATGTTCGGGTTTTTTGCAGTCATCTTCCCCGTCAGGGTCACAGGACCCTGAGCAAAAACATCGGGTGTTTTCCCTGGGAAAGAAAACTCACCAGTCCAGGTTCCTGATTTCAGTTTGTAAGGCTCCTCTGGGACTGTTAGGGCAGCACAAGTATGAGGTGTGGGCAGCTCCGGTCTGGGAAACATCCTTCGACATTAGGATTTTTGCAGTCTGCTTCTGGTTCAGAGCCACGGGTCCCTGAGCACAAACATTGGCTTTTTTCCCTGGGAAAGAAAACTCACCAGTCCAGGTTCCTGATGTCAGTTTCTAGGGCTCCTCTGGGACTGTCAGGGCAGCACAAGTATGAGGTGGAGGCAGCTTCTCTATGGGGCCCATCCTTCGATGTTCGGATTTTTTGCAGTCAGCGGCCTGTTCAGAGCCACAGGGCCCTGAGCAGAAACATCGGCTGTTTTCCCTGGGATAGAAAACTCACCAGTGCAGGTTCCTGATGTCAGTATGTAGGGCTCCTCTGGGACTGTCAGGGCAGCACAAGAATGAGGTGGGGTCAGCCCCGGTCTGGGACTTATCCTTCGATGTTTGGATTTCTCCAGTCAGCATCCCGTTTAGGGTCACCGGACCCTGAGCAAAAACATCGGCTGTTTTCCCTGAGAAAGAAAACTCACCAGTCCAGGTTCCTGATGTCAGTTTGTAGGGCTCCTCTGGGACTCTCAGGGCAGCACAAGTATGAGGTGGAGGCAGCTTCTCTATGGGGCCCATCCTTCGATATTCGGATTTTTTGCAATCAGCTGCCTGCTCATTTCCACAGGACCCTGAGCAGAAACATCGGCTGTTTTCCCTGGGAAAGAAAACTCACCAGTCCAGGATCCTGATGTCTGTTTGTAGGCATCCTCTGGGACGGTCAGGGCAAAAAAATTATGAGGATGGGGCAGCTCCGGTCTGGGACAAATCCTTCGATATTAGGATTTTTTGCAGTCAGCGGCTGGTTCAGAGCCACAGGGCCCTGAGCCCAAATATCGCCTGTTTTCCCTGGGAAAGAAAACTCACCAGTCCAGGTTCCTGATGTCAGTATGTAGGGCTCCTCTGGGACTGTCAGGGCAGCACAAGTATGAGGTGGGGTCAGCTCCGGTCTGGGACTTATCCTTCGATGTTCGGATTTTTTGCAGTCAGCTTCCCGCTCAGGGTCACAGGACCCTGAGCAAAAACATCGGCTGTTTTCCCTGGGAAAGAAAACTCACCAGTCCAGGTTCCTGATGTCAGTATGTAGGGCTCCTCTGGGACTGTTAGGGTAGCAAAAGTATGAGGTGTGGGCAGCTCCTGTCTGGGAAACATCCTTCGACATTAGGATTTTCGCAGTCTGCTTCTGGTTCAGAGCCACAGGGCCCTGAGCACAAACATCGGCTTTTTTCCCTGGGAAAGAAAACTCACCAGTCCAGGTTCCTGATGTCAGTATGTAGGGCTCCTCTGGGACTGTCAGGGCAGCACAAGTATGACGTGGGGTCAGCTCCGGTCCGGGACTTATCGTTCGATGTTCGGATTTTTTGCAGTCAGCTTCCCGCTCAGGGTCACAGGACCCTGAGCAAAAACATCGGCTGTTTTCCTTGGGAAACAAAACTCACCAGTCAAGGTTCCTGATGTCAGTTTGTAGGGCGCCTCTGGGACTGTCAGGGCAGCACAAATATGAGGTGGAGGCAGCTTCTCTATGGGGTCCATCCTTCGATATTCGGATTTTTTGATATCAGCTGCCTGCTCATTGCCACAGGACCCTGAGCAGAAACATTGGCTGTTTTCCCTGGGAAAGACAACTCACCAGTCCAGGATCCTGATGTCAGTTTGTAGGGCTCCTCTGGGACTATCAGGGCAGAACAAGTATGAGGTGGGGGCAGCTCCGGTCTGGGACACATCCTTTGATGTTCGAATTTTTTGCAGTCAGCGGCCGGTTAAGAGCCACAGGGCCCTGAGCACAAACATCGCCTGTTTTCCCTGGGAAAGAAAACTCACCAGTCCAGCTTCCTGGTGTCAGTATGTAGGGCTCCTCTGGGACTGTCAGGGCAGCACAAGAATGAGGTGGGGTCAGCCCCGGTCTGCGACTTATCCTTCGATGTTCGGATTTTTCCAGTCAGCTTCCCGTTTAGGGTCACCGGACCCTGAGCAAAAACATCGGCTGTTTTCCCTGGGAAAGAAAACTCACCAGTCCAGGATCCTGATGTCAGTATGTAGGGCTCCTCTGGGATGGTCAGGGAAAAAAAGTATGAGGTGTGGGCAGCTCCGGTCTGGGAAACTTCCTTAGACATTAGGATTTTTGCAGTCTGCTTCTGGTTCAGAGCCACGGGGCCCTGAGCACAAACATCGGCTTTTTTCCCTGGGAAAGAAAACTCACCAGTCCAGGTTCCTGATGTCAGTTTCTAGGGCTCCTCTGGGACTGTCAGGGCCGCACAAGTATGAGGTGGAGGCAGCTTCTCTATGGGGCCCATCCTTCGATGTTCAAATTTTTTGCAATCAGCTGCCTGCTCATTGCCACAGGACCCTGAGCAGAAACATCGGCTGTTTTCCCTGGGAAAGAAAACTCACCAGTCAAGGATCCTGATGTCAGTTTGTAGGGCTCCTCTGGGACTGTCAGGGCAGCACAAGTATGAGGATGGGGCAGCTCTGGTCTGGGACAAATCCTTTGATATTTGGATTTTTTACAGTCAACGGCCAGTTCAGAGCAACAGGGCGCTGAGCACAAACATCGCCTGTTTTCCCTGGGAAAGAAAACTCACCAGTCCAGGTTCCTGATGTCAGTATGTAGGGCTCCTCTGGGACTGTCAGGGCAGCAAAAGTATGAGGTGTGGGCAGCTCCTGTCTGGGAAACATCCTTCGACATTAGGATTTTTGCAGTCTGCTTCTGGTTCAGAGCCACGGGGCAGTGAGCACAAACATCGGCTTTTTTCCCTGGGAAAGAAAACTCACCAGTCCAGGTTCCTGATGCCAGTTTCTAGGGCTCCTCTGGGTCTGTCAGGGCAAAAAATGTATGAGGTGGATGCAGCTTCTCTATGGGGCCCATCCTTCGATGTTCGGATTTTTTGCAGTCAGCGGCCTGTTCAGAGCAACACGGCCCTGAGCAGAAACATCGGCTGTTTTCCCTGGGAAAGAAAACTCACCAGTCCAGGTTCCTGATGTCAGTATGTAGGGCTCCTCTGGGACTGTCAGGGTAGCACAAGTATGAGGTGGGTTCAGCCCCGGTCTGGGACTTATCCTTCGATGTTTGGATTTTTTGCAGTCAGCTTCCCGCTCAGGGTCACAGGACCCTGAGAAAAAACATCAGGTGTTTTCTCTGGGAAAGAAAACTCACCATTCCAGGTTCCTGATGTCAGTTTGTAGGGCTCCTCTGGGACTGTCAGGGCAGCACAAGTATGAGGTGGAGGCAGCTTCTCTATGGGGTCCATCCTTCGATATTCGAATTTTTTGCAATCAGCTGCCTGCTCATTGCCACAGGACCCTGAGCAGAAACATCGGCTGTTTTCCCTGGGAAAGAAAACTCACCAGTCCAGGATCCTGATGTCAGTTTGTAGGGATCCTCTGGGACGGTCAGGGCAAAAAAATTATGAGGATGGGGCAGCTCCGGTCTGGGACAAATCCTTCGATATTAGGATTTTTTGCAGTCAGCGGCCAGTTCAGAAGCAGAGGGCGATGAGCACAAACATCGCCTGTTTTCCCTGGGAAAGAAAACTCACCAGTCCAGGTTCCTGATGTCAGTATTTAGGGCTCCTCTGGGACTGTCTGGGCAGCAAAAGTATGAGGTGGGGGCAGCTCCGATCTGGGACTTATCCTTCGATATTCAGATTTTTTGCATTCAGCTTCCCGCTAAGGGCCACAGGACCCTGAGCAAAAACATCGGCTGTTTTCCCAGGGAAAGAAAACTCACCAGTCCAGGTTCCTGATGTCAGTATGTAGTGCTCCTCTGGGACTGTGAGGGCAGCACAAGTATGAGGTGGGCGCAGCTCCGGTCTGGGACTTATCCTTCGATGTTCGGATTTTTTGCAGTCAGCTTCCCGCTCAGGGTCACAGGACCCTGAGCAAAAACATCGGCTGTTTTCCCTGGGAAAGAAAACTCACCAGTCCAGGTTCCTGATGTCAGTATGTAGGGCTCCTCTGGGACTGGTAGGGTAGCACAAGTATGAGGTGTGGGCAGCTCCTGTCTGGGAAACATCCTTCGACATTAGGATTTTCGCAGTCTGCTTCTGGTTCAGAGCCACAGGGCCCTGAGCACAAACATCGGCTTTTTTCCCTGGGAAAGAAAACTCACCAGTCCAGGTTCCTGATGTCAGTATGTAGGGCTCCTCTGGGACTGTCAGGGCAGCACAAGTATGAGGTGGGGTCAGCTCCGGTCCGGGACTTATCCTTCGATGTTCGGATTGTTTGCAGTCAGCTTCCCGCTCAGGGTCACAGGACCCTGAGCAAAAACATCGGCTGTTTTCCTTGGGAAACAAAACTCACCAGTCAAGGTTCCTGATGTCAGTTTGTAGGGCTCCTCTGGGACTGTCAGGGCAGCACAAATATGAGGTGGAGGCAGCTTCTCTATGGGGTCCATCCTTCGATATTCGGATTTTTTGCAATCAGCTGCCTGCTCATTGCCACAGGACCCGGGGCAGAAACATTGGCTGTTTTCCCTGGGAAATTAAACTCACAAGTCCAGGATCCTGATGTCAGTTTGTAGGCATCCTCTGGGACTGTCAGGGCAAAAAAATTATGAGGATGGGGCAGCTCCGGTCTGGGACAAACGCTTTGATATTAGGATTTTTTGCAGTCAGCGGCCAGTTCAGAGCCACAGGGCGCTGAGCACGAACATCGCCTGTTTTCCCTGGGAAAGATAACTCACCAGTCCAGGTTCCTGATGTCAGTATGTAGGGCTCCTCTGGGACTGTCAGGGCAGCACAAGTATGAGGTGGAGGCAGCTCCAGTCTGGGACTTATCCTTCGATGTTCGGATTTTTTGCAGTCATCTTCCCCGTCAGGGTCACAGGACCCTGAGCAAAAACATCGGGTGTTTTCCCTGGGAAAGAAAACTCACCAGTCCAGGTTCCTGATTTCAGTTTGTAGGGCTCCTCTGGGACTGTCAGGGCAGCACAAGTATGAGGTGTGGGAAGCTCCGGTCTGGGAAACATCCTTCGACATTAGGATTTTTGCAGTCTGCTTCCGGTCAGAGCCACGGGTCCCTGAGCACAAACATCGGCTTTTTTCCCTGGGAAAGAAAACTCACCAGTCCAGGTTCCTGATGTCAGTTTCTAGGGCTCCTCTGGGACTGTCAGGGCAGCACAAGTATGAGGTGGAGGCAGCTTCTCTATGGAGCCCATCCTTCGATGTTCAAATTTTTTGCAATCAGCTGCCTGCTCATTGCCACAGGACCCTGAGCAAAAACATCAGCTCTTTTCCCATGGAAACAAAACTCACCAGTCCAGGTTCCTGATGTCAGTTTGTAGGGCTCCTCTGGGACTGTCAGGGCAGCACAAGTATGAGGTGGAGGCAGCTTCTCTATGGGGCCCATCCTTCGATGTTCGGATTTTTTGCAGTCAGCGGTCGGTTCAGAGCCACAGGGCCCTGGGCAGAAACATTGGCTCTTTTCCATGGGAAAGAAAACTCACCAGTCCAGGATCCTGATGTCAGTTTGTAGGGCTCCTCTGGGACTGTTAGGGCAGCACAAGTATGAGGTGTGGGCAGCTCCGGTCTGGGAAACTTCCTTAGACATTAGGATTTTTGCAGTCTGCTTCTGGTTCAGAGCCACGGGGCCCTGAGCACAAACATCGGCTTTTTTCCCTGGGAAAGAAAACTCACGAGTCCAGGTTCCTGATGTCAGTTTCTAGGGCTCCTCTGGGACTGTCAGGGCAGCACAAGTATGAGGTGGAGGCAGCTTCTCTATGGGGCCCATCCTTCGATGTTCAAATTTTTTGCAATCAGCTGCCTGCTCATTGCCACAGGACCCTGAGCAGAAACATCGGCTGTTTTCCCTGGGAAAGAAAACTCACCAGTCAAGGATCCTGATGTCAGTTTGTAGGGCTCCTCTGGGACTGTCAGGGCAGCACAAGTATGAGGATGGGGCAGCTCTGGTCTGGGACAAATCCTTTGATATTTGGATTTTTTACAGTCAACGGCCAGTTCAGAGCAACAGGGCGCTGAGCACAAACATCGCCTGTTTTCCCTGGGAAAGAAAACTCACCAGTCCAGGTTCCTGATGTCAGTATGTAGGGCTCCTCTGGGACTGTCAGGGCAGCACAAGTATGAGGTGGAGGCAGCTTCTCTATGGGGCCCATCCTTCGATGTTCGGATTTTTTGCAGTCAGAGGTCGGTTCAGAGCCACAGGGCCCTGAGCAGAAACATTGGCTCTTTTCCATGGGAAAGAAAACTCACCAGTCCAGGTTCCTGATGTCAGTTTGTAGGGCTCCTCTGGGACTGCTAGGGCAGCACAAGTATGAGGTGTGGGCAGCTCCGGTCTGGGAAACTTCCTTAGACATTAGGATTTTTGCGGTCTGCTTCTGGTTCAGAGCCACGGGGCCCTGAGCACAAACATCGGCTTTTTTCCCTGGGAAAGAAAACTCACGAGTCCAGGTTCCTGATGTCAGTTTCTAGGGCTCCTCTGGGACTGTCAGGGCAGCACAAGTATGAGGTGGAGGCAGCTTCTCTATGGGGCCCATCCTTCGATGTTCAAATTTTTTGCAATCAGCTGCCGGCTCATTGCCACAGGACCCTGAGCAGAAACATCGGCTGTTTTCCCTGTGAAAGAAAACTCACCAGTCAAGGATCCTGATGTCAGTTTGTAGGGCTCCTCTGGGACTGTTAGGGCAGCACAAGTATGAGGTGTGGGCAGCTCCGGTCTGGGAAACATCCTTCGACATTAGGATTTTTGCAGTCTGCTTCTGGTTCAGAGCCACGGGTCCCTGAGCACAAACATTGGCTTTTTTCCCTGGGAAAGAAAACTCACCAGTCCAGGTTCCTGATGTCAGTTTCTAGGGCTCCTCTGGGACTGTCAGGGCAGCACAAGTATGAGGTGGAGGCAGCTTCTCTATGGGGCCCATCCTTCGATGTTCAAATTTTTTGCAATCAGCTGCCGGCTCATTGCCACAGGACCCTGAGCAGAAACATCGGCTGTTTTCCCTGTGAAAGAAAACTCACCAGTCAAGGATCCTGATGTCAGTTTGTAGGGCTCCTCTGGGACTGTCAGGGCAGCACAAGTATGAGGATGGGGCAGCTCTGGTCTGGGACAAATCCTTTGATATTTGGATTTTTTACAGTCAACGGCCAGTTCAGAGCAACAGGGCGCTGAGCACAAACATCGCCTGTTTTCCCTGGGAAAGAAAACTCACCAGTCCAGGTTCCTGATGTCAGTATGTAGGGCTCCTCTGGGACTGTCAGGGCAGCACAAGTATGAGGTGTGGGCAGCTCCGCTCTGGGAAACATCCTTCGACATTAGGATTTTTGCAGTCTGCTTCTGGTTCAGAGCCACGGGGCAGTGAGCACAAACATCGGCTTTTTTCCCTGGGAAAGAAAACTCACCAGTCCAGGTTCCTGATGCCAGTTTCTAGGGCTCCTCTGGGTCTGTCAGGGCAAAAAATGTATGAGGTGGATGCAGCTTCTCTATGGGGCCCATCCTTCGATGTTCAGATTTTTTGCAGTCAGCGGCCTGTTCAGAGCAACACGGCCCTGAGCAGAAACATCGGCTGTTTTCCCTGGGAAAGAAAACTCACCAGTCCAGGTTCCTGATGTCAGTATGTAGGGCTCCTCTGGGACTGTCAGGGCAGCACAAGTATGAGGTGGGGTCAGCCCCGGTCTGGGACTTATCCTTCGATGTTCGGATTTTTTGCAGTCAGCTTCCCGCTCAGGGTCACAGGACCCTGAGAAAAAACATCAGGTGTTTTCTCTGGGAAAGACAACTCACCATTCCAGGTTCCTGATGTCAGTTTGTAGGGCTCCTCTGGGACTGTTAGGGCAGCTCAAGTATGAGGTGTGGGCAGATCCGGTATGGGAAACATCCTTCGACATTAGGATTTTTGCAGTCTGCTTCTGGTTCAGAGCCACGGGGCCCTGAGCACAAACATCGGCTTTTTTCCCTGGGAAAGAAAACTCACCAGTCCAGGTTCCTGATGTCAGTTTGTAGGGCTCCTCTGGGACTGTCAGGGCAGCACAAGTATGAGGATGGGGCAGCTCTGGTCTGGGACAAATCCTTTGATATTAGGATTTTTTGCAGTCAGCGGCCAGTTCAGAGCCACAGGGCGCTGAGCACAAACATCGCCTGTTTTCCCTGGGAAAGAAAACTCACCAGTCCAGGTTCCTGATGTCAGTATGTAGGGCTCCTCTGGGACTGTCAGGGCAGCACCAATATGAGGTGGGGGAGCTCCGGTCTGGGACATATCCTTTGATGTTCTGATTTTTTGCAGTCAGCGGCCGGTTCAGAGCCACAGGGCCCTGAGCACAAACATCGCCTGTTTTCCCTGGGAAAGAAAAATCACCAGTCCAGCTTCCTGGTGTCAGTATGTAGGGCTCCTCTGGGACTGTCAGGGCAGCACAAGTATGAGGTGGAGGCAGCTTCTCTATGGGGCCCATCCTTCGATGTTCGGATTTTTTGCAGTCAGCGGTCGGTTCAGAGCCACAGGGCCCTGGGCAGAAACATTGGCTCTTTTCCATGGGAAAGAAAACTCACCAGTCCAGGATCCTGATGTCAGTTTGTAGGGCTCCTCTGGGACTGTTAGGGCAGCACAAGTATGAGGTGTGGGCAGCTCCGGTCTGGGAAACTTCCTTAGACATTAGGATTTTTGCAGTCTGCTTCTGGTTCAGAGCCACGGGGCCCTGAGCACAAACATCGGCTTTTTTCCCTGGGAAAGAAAACTCACGAGTCCAGGTTCCTGATGTCAGTTTCTAGGGCTCCTCTGGGACTGTCAGGGCAGCACAAGTATGAGGTGGAGGCAGCTTCTCTATGGGGCCCATCCTTCGATGTTCAAATTTTTTGCAATCAGCTGCCTGCTCATTGCCACAGGACCCTGAGCAGAAACATCGGCTGTTTTCCCTGGGAAAGAAAACTCACCAGTCAAGGATCCTGATGTCAGTTTGTAGGGCTCCTCTGGGACTGTCAGGGCAGCACAAGTATGAGGATGGGGCAGCTCTGGTCTGGGACAAATCCTTTGATATTTGGATTTTTTACAGTCAACGGCCAGTTCAGAGCAACAGGGCGCTGAGCACAAACATCGCCTGTTTTCCCTGGGAAAGAAAACTCACCAGTCCAGGTTCCTGATGTCAGTTTGTAGGGCTCCTCTGGGACTGTCAGGGCAGCACAAGTATGAGGTGGAGGCAGCTTCTCTATGGGGCCCATCCTTCGATGTTCGGATTTTTTGCAGTCAGAGGTCGGTTCAGAGCCACAGGGCCCTGAGCAGAAACATTGGCTCTTTTCCATGGGAAAGAAAACTCACCAGTCCAGGATCCTGATGTCAGTTTGTAGGGCTCCTCTGGGACTGCTAGGGCAGCACAAGTATGAGGTGTGGGCAGCTCCGGTCAGGGAAACTTCCTTAGACATTAGGATTTTTGCAGTCTGCTTCTGGTTCAGAGCCACGGGGCCCTGAGCACAAACATCGGCTTTTTTCCCTGGGAAAGAAAACTCACGAGTCCAGGTTCCTGATGTCAGTTTCTAGGGCTCCTCTGGGACTGTCAGGGCAGCACAAGTATGAGGTGGAGGCAGCTTCTCTATGGGGCCCATCCTTCGATGTTCAAATTTTTTGCAATCAGCTGCCGGCTCATTGCCACAGGACCCTGAGCAGAAACATCGGCTGTTTTCCCTGTGAAAGAAAACTCACCAGTCAAGGATCCTGATGTCAGTTTGTAGGGCTCCTCTGGGACTGTTAGGGCAGCACAAGTATGAGGTGTGGGCAGCTCCGGTCTGGGAAACATCCTTCGACATTAGGATTTTTGCAGTCTGCTTCTGGTTCAGAGCCACGGGTCCCTGAGCACAAACATTGGCTTTTTTCCCTGGGAAAGAAAACTCACCAGTCCAGGTTCCTGATGTCAGTATGTAGGGCTCCTCTGGGACTGTCAGGGCAGCACAAGTATGAGGTGTGGGCAGCTCCGCTCTGGGAAACATCCTTCGACATTAGGATTTTTGCAGTCTGCTTCTGGTTCAGAGCCACGGGGCAGTGAGCACAAACATCGGCTTTTTTCCCTGGGAAAGAAAACTCACCAGTCCAGGTTCCTGATGCCAGTTTCTAGGGCTCCTCTGGGTCTGTCAGGGCAAAAAATGTATGAGGTGGATGCAGCTTCTCTATGGGGCCCATCCTTCGATGTTCAGATTTTTTGCAGTCAGCGGCCTGTTCAGAGCAACACGGCCCTGAGCAGAAACATCGGCTGTTTTCCCTGGGAAAGAAAACTCACCAGTCCAGGTTCCTGATGTCAGTATGTAGGGCTCCTCTGGGACTGTCAGGGCAGCACAAGTATGAGGTGGGGTCAGCCCCGGTCTGGGACTTATCCTTCGATGTTCGGATTTTTTGCAGTCAGCTTCCCGCTCAGGGTCACAGGACCCTGAGAAAAAACATCAGGTGTTTTCTCTGGGAAAGACAACTCACCATTCCAGGTTCCTGATGTCAGTTTGTAGGGCTCCTCTGGGACTGTTAGGGCAGCTCAAGTATGAGGTGTGGGCAGATCCGGTATGGGAAACATCCTTCGACATTAGGATTTTTGCAGTCTGCTTCTGGTTCAGAGCCACGGGGCCCTGAGCACAAACATCGGCTTTTTTCCCTGGGAAAGAAAACTCACCAGTCCAGGTTCCTGATGTCAGTTTGTAGGGCTCCTCTGGGACTGTCAGGGCAGCACAAGTATGAGGATGGGGCAGCTCTGGTCTGGGACAAATCCTTTGATATTAGGATTTTTTGCAGTCAGCGGCCAGTTCAGAGCCACAGGGCGCTGAGCACAAACATCGCCTGTTTTCCCTGGGAAAGAAAACTCACCAGTCCAGGTTCCTGATGTCAGTATGTAGGGCTCCTCTGGGACTGTCAGGGCAGCACCAATATGAGGTGGGGGAGCTCCGGTCTGGGACATATCCTTTGATGTTCTGATTTTTTGCAGTCAGCGGCCGGTTCAGAGCCACAGGGCCCTGAGCACAAACATCGCCTGTTTTCCCTGGGAAAGAAAAATCACCAGTCCAGCTTCCTGGTGTCAGTATGTAGGGCTCCTCTGGGACTGTCAGGGCAGCACAAGTATGAGGTGGAGGCAGCTTCTCTATGGGGCCCATCCTTCGATATTCGGATTTTTTGCAATCAGCTGCCTGCTCATTTCCACAGGACCCTGAGCAGAAACATCGGCTGTTTTCCCTGGGAAAGAAAACTCACCAGTCCAGGATCCTGATGTCAGTTTGTAGGGATCCTCTGGGACAGTCAGGGCAAAAAAATTATGAGGATGGGGCAGCTCCGGTCTGGGACAAATCCTTCGACATTAGGATTTTTTGCAGTCAGCGGCCAGTTCAGAGCCACAGGGCGCTGAGCCCACACATCGCATTTTTTCCCTGGGAAAGAAAGCTCACCAGTCCAGGTTCCTGATGTCAGTTTCTAGGGCTCCTCTGGGACTGTCAGGGCAGCACAAGTATGAGGTGGAGGCAGCTTCTCTATGGGGCCCATCCTTCGATGTTCGGATTTTTTGCAGTCAGCGGTCGGTTCAGAGCCACAGGGCCCTGGGCAGAAACATTGGCTCTTTTCCATGGGAAAGAAAACTCACCAGTCCAGGATCCTGATGTCAGTTTGTAGGGCTCCTCTGGGACTGTTAGGGCAGCACAAGTATGAGGTGTGGGCAGCTCCGGTCTGGGAAACTTCCTTAGACATTAGGATTTTTGCAGTCTGCTTCTGGTTCAGAGCCACGGGGCCCTGAGCACAAACATCGGCTTTTTTCCCTGGGAAAGAAAACTCACGAGTCCAGGTTCCTGATGTCAGTTTCTAGGGCTCCTCTGGGACTGTCAGGGCAGCACAAGTATGAGGTGGAGGCAGCTTCTCTATGGGGCCCATCCTTCGATGTTCAAATTTTTTGCAATCAGCTGCCTGCTCATTGCCACAGGACCCTGAGCAGAAACATCGGCTGTTTTCCCTGGGAAAGAAAACTCACCAGTCAAGGATCCTGATGTCAGTTTGTAGGGCTCCTCTGGGACTGTCAGGGCAGCACAAGTATGAGGATGGGGCAGCTCTGGTCTGGGACAAATCCTTTGATATTTGGATTTTTTACAGTCAACGGCCAGTTCAGAGCAACAGGGCGCTGAGCACAAACATCGCCTGTTTTCCCTGGGAAAGAAAACTCACCAGTCCAGGTTCCTGATGTCAGTATGTAGGGCTCCTCTGGGACTGTCAGGGCAGCACAAGTATGAGGTGGGGTCAGCCCCGGTCTGGGACTTATCCTTCGATGTTCGGATTTTTTGCAGTCAGCTTCCCGCTCAGGGTCACAGGACCCTGAGAAAAAACATCAGGTGTTTTCTCTGGGAAAGAAAACTCACCATTCCAGGTTCCTGATGTCAGTTTGTAGGGCTCCTCTGGGACTGTCAGGGCAGCACAAGTATGAGGTGGAGGCAGCTTCTCTATGGGGTCCATCCTTCGATATTCGAATTTTTTGCAATCAGCTGCCTGCTCATTGCCACAGGACCCTGAGCAGAAACATCGGCTGTTTTCCCTGGGAAAGAAAACTCACCAGTCCAGGATCCTGATGTCAGTTTGTAGGGATCCTCTGGGACGGTCAGGGCAAAAATATTATGAGGATGGGGCTGCTCCGGTCTGGGACAAATCCTTCGATATTAGGATTTTTTGCAGTCAGCGGCCAGTTCAGAAGCAGAGGGCGCTGAGCACAAACATCGCCTGTTTTCCCTGGGAAAGAAAACTCACCAGTCCAGGTTCCTGATGTCAGTATTTAGGGCTCCTCTGGGACCGTCTGGGCAGCAAAAGTATGAGGTGGGGGCAGCTCCGATCTGGGACTTATCCTTCGATATTCAGATTTTTTGCACTCAGCTTCCCGCTAAGGGCCACAGGACCCTGAGCAAAAACATCGGCTCTTTTCCCAGGGAAACAAAACTCACCAGTCCAGGATCCTGATGTCAGTTTGTAGGGCTCCTCTGGGACTGTCAGGGCAGCACAAGTATGAGGTGGAGGCAGCTTCTCTATGGGGCCCATCCTTCGATGTTCGGATTTTTTGCAGTCAGCGGCCTGTTCAGAGCCACAGGGCCCTGAGCAGAAACATCGGCTGTTTTCCCAGGGAAAGAAAACTCACCAGTCCAGGTTCCTGATGTCAGTATGTAGTGCTCCTCTGGGACTGTGAGGGCAGCACAAGTATGAGGTGGGCGCAGCTCCAGTCTGGGACTTATCCTTCGATGTTCGGATTTTTTGCAGTCAGCTTCCCGCTCAGGGTCACAGGACCCTGAGCAAAAACATCGGCTGTTTTCCCTGGGAAAGAAAACTCACCAGTCCAGGTTCCTGATGTCAGTTTGTAGGGATCCTCTCCGACAGACAGGGCAAAAAAATTATGAGGATGGGGCCGCTCCGGTCTGGGACAAATCCGTCGATATTAGGATTTTTTGCAGTCAGCGGCCAGTTCAGAGCCACAGGGCGTTGAGCCGAAACATCGCATTTTTTCCCTGGGAAAGAAAACTCACCAATCCAGGTTCCTGATGACAGTTTGTAGGGCTCCTCTGGGACTGTCAGGGCAGCACAAGTATGAGGTGAGGCAGCTTCTCTATGGGGCCCATCCTTCGATGTTCGGATTTTTTGCAGTCAGCGGCCTGTTCAGAGCCACAGGGCCCTGAGCAGAAACATCGGCTGTTTTCCCTGGGAAAGAAAACTCACCAGTCCAGGTTCCTGATGTCAGTATGTAGGGCTCCTCTGGGACTCTCAGGGCAGCACAAGTATGAGGTGGGGGCAGCTCCGGTCTGGGACTTATCCTTCGATGTTCAGATTTTTTGCAGTCTGCTTCCCGCTGAGGGCCACAGGACCCTGGGCAAAAACATCGGCTCTTTCCCAAGGGAACAAAACACACCAGTCCAGGTTCCTGATGGCAGTATGTAGGGCTCCTCTGGGACTGTCAGGGCAGCACAAGTATGAGGTGGGGTCAGCTCCGGTCTGGGACTTATCCTTCGATGTTCGGATTTTTTGCAGTCAGCTTCCCGCTCAGGGTCACAGGACCCTGAGCAAAAACATCAGCTGTTTTCCCTGGGAAAGAAAATTTACCAGTCCAGGTTCCTGATGTCAGTTTGAAGGGCTCCTCTGGGACTGTTAGGGCAGCACAAGTATGAGGTGTGGGCAGCTCCGGTCTGGGAAACATCCTTCGACATTAGGATTTTTGCAGTCTGCTTCTGGTTCAGAGCCACGGGGCACTCAGCACAAACATTGGCTTTTTTTCCGTGGGAAAGAAAACTCACCAGTCCAAACTACTGATGTCAGTTTCTAGGGCTCCTCTGGGACTGTCAGGGCAGCACAAGTATGAGGTGGAGGCAGCTTCTCTATGGGGTCCATCCTTCGATGTTCGGATTTTTTGATATCAGCTGCCTGCTCATTGCCACAGGACCCTGAGCAGAAACATCGGCTGTTTTCCCTGGGAAAGAAAACTCACCAGTCCAGGTTCCTGGTGTCAGCATGTAAGGCTCCTCTGGGACTGTCAGGGCAGCACAAGTATGAGGTGGGGTCAGCCCCGGTCTGGGACTTATCCTTCGATGTCCGGATTTTTTGCAGTCAGCTTCCCGCTTAGGGTCAGAGGACCCTGAGAAAAAACATGGGCTGTTTTCCCTGGGAAAGAAAACTCACAAGTCCAGGTTCCTGATGTCAGTTTGTAGGGCTCCTCTGGGACTGTCAGGGCAGCACAAGTATGAGGTGGAGGCAGCTTCTCTATGGGGTCCATCCTTCGATATTCGGATTTTTTGCAATCAGCTGCCTGCTCATTGCCACAGGACCCTGAGCAGAAACATCGGCTGTTTTCCCTGGGAAAGAAAACTCACCAGTCCAGGATCCTGATGTCAGTTGGTAGGGCTGCACTGGGACGGTCAGGGCAAAAAAACTATGAGGTGGGGGCAGCCCCGGTCTGGGACACATCCTTCGATGTTCGGATTTTTTGCAGTCAGCGGCCGGTCCAGAGCCACAGGGCCCTGAGCACAAACATCGGCTTTTTTCCCTGGGAAAGAAAACTCACCAGTCCAGGTTCCAGATGTCAGTATGTAGGGCTCCTCTGGGACAGTCATGGAAGCACAAGTATGAGGTGGAGGCAACTTCTGTTTGTGGCCCATCCTTCGATATTCGGATTTTTTGCAGTCAGCTTCCCACTCAGGGCCACAGGGCCCTGAGAAGAAACATCGGCTGTTTTCCCTGGGAAAGAAAACTCATCAGTCCAATTTCCTGATGTCACTTTGTAGGGCTCCTCTGGGTCTGTTAGGGCAGCACAAGTATGAGGTGTAGGCAGATCCGGTCTGGGACACAGCCTTCGACATTTGGATTTTTGCAGTCTGCTTCTGGTTCAGAGCCACAGGGCCCTGAGCACAAACATCGGCTTTTTTCCCTGGGAAAGAAAACTCACCAGTCCAGGTTCCTGATGTCAGTATGTAGGGCTCCACTGGGGCTGTCAGGGCAACACAAGTATGAGGTGGAAGCAGCTTCTCTGCGGGGCCCATCCTTCGATGTTCGGATTTTTTGCATTCATCTGCCTGCTCATTGCCACAGGACCCTGAGCAGAAACATTGGCTGTTTTCCCTGGGAAAGAAAACTCACCAGTCCAGGATCCTGATGTCTGTTTGTAGGGCTCCTCTGGGACGGTCAGGGCAAAAAAAGTATGAGGATGGGGCAGCTCCGGTCTGGGACACATCCTTCGATGTTCGGATTTTTTGCAGTCAGCGGCTGGTCCAGAACAACAGGGCCCTGAGCACAAACATCGGCTATTTTCCCTGGGAAAGAAAACTCACCTGTCCAGGTTCCTGATGTCAGATTGTAGGGCTCCCCTGGGACTGACAGGGCAGCGCAACTATGACAAAGGGGCAGCTCCTGTCTGGGACTTATCCTTCGATTTTCGGACTTTTTGCAGTCAGCTTCCCGCTAAGGGCCACAGCGACCTGACCGAAAACATCGGCTGTTTTCCCTGGGAAAGAAAACTCACCAGTCCAGGTTCCTGATGTCAGTATGTAGGGCTCCTCTGGGACTGTCAGGGCAGCACAAATATGAGACGGAGGCACCTTCTCTATGGGGCCCATCCTTCGATGTTCTGATTTTTTGCAGTCAGTTTCCCGCTCAGGGCCACAGGGCACTCTGCAAAACATCAGGTGTTTTCCCTGGGAAAGAAAACTCACCAGTCCTGGTTCCTGATGTAAGTTTGTAGGGCTCCTCTGGTACTGTCAGGGCAGCACAAGAATTAGGTGTAGCAGCTCCTGTCCGGGACACATCCTTCGATGTTCGGATATTTTGAAGTCAGCTGCCGGCTCAGAGTCACAGGGCCCTGAGCAAAAACATCAGCTGTTTTCCCTGGGAAAGAAAACTCACCAGTCCAGGATCCTGATGTCATTATTTAGGGCTCCTCTGGGACTGTCATGGCAGAACAAGTATGAGGTGGAGGCTGCTTCTCTATGGGGCGCATCCTTCGATGTTCGGATTTTTTGCAATCAGCTGCCTGCTCAGTGCCACAGCACCCTGAGCAGAAACATCGGCTGTTTTCCCTGGGAAAGAAAACTCACCAGTCCAGGTTCCTGATGTCCGTTTCTAGAGCTCCTCTGGGACTGTCAGGGCAGCAAAAGTATGAGGTGGGGACAGCTCCGGTCTGGGATTTATCCTTCGATGTTCGGATTTTTTGCAGTCAGCTTCCCGCTCAGGGTCACAGGACCCTGAGCAAAAACATCGGCTGTTTTCCGTGGGAAAGAAAACTCACCAGTCCAGGATCCTGATGTCAGTTTGTAGGGCTCCTCTGGGACTGTCAGTGCAGCAAAACTATGAGGTGTAGGAAGCTTCTCTATGGGGCCCATCCTTCGATGTTCGGATTTTTTGCAGTCAGCTTCCCGCTCAGGGTCACAGGACCCTGAGCAAAAACATCGGCTGTTTTCCCTGGGAAAGAAAACTCACCAGTCCAGGTTCCTTATGTCAGTTTGTAGGGCTCCTCTGGGACTGTCAGGGCAGCACATGTATGAGGGGGGGGCAGCTCCGGTCTCGGAAACATCCTTCGATATTAGGATTTTTTCGACTCAGCTGCTGATTCAGAGCCACAGAACCCTGAGCACAAATATCGGCTGTTTTCCCTGGGAAAGACAACTCACCAGTCCAGGTTCCTGATGTCAGTTTGTAGGGCTCCTCTGGGACGGTCAGGGCAGCGCAAGTATGAGGTGGAGGCAGCTTCTCTATGGGGCCCATCCTTCGATGTTCGGATTTTTTGCAATCAGCTGCCTGCTCAGTGTCACAGGACCCTGAGAAGAAACATCGGCTGTTTTCCCTGGGAAAGAAAACTCACCAGTCCAGGTTCCTGATGTCAGTTTTTAGGGCTCCTCTGGGATTGTCAGGGCACCACAAGGATGATGTGTGGTCAGCTTCGGTCTGGGACTTATCCTTCGATGTTCGGATTTTTTGCAGTTAGCTACCCGCTAAGGGTCACAGGGACCTGAGAAGAAACATCGGCTGTCTTCCCTGGGAAAGAAAACTCACCAGTCCAGGATCCTGATGTCAGTATGTAGGGCTCCTCTGGGACTGTCAGGGCAGCACAGGTATGAGTTTGGGTCAGCCCCGGTCTGGGACTTATCCTTCGATGTTCGGATTTTTTGATATCAGCTGCCTGCTCATTGCCACAGGACCCTGAGCAGAAACCTCGGCTGTTTTCCCTGGGAAACAAAACTCACCAGTCCAGGTTCCTGATGTTAGTTTGTAGGGCTCCTCTGGGACGGTCAGGGAAAAAAAAGTATGAGGATGGGGCAGCTCCGGTCTGGGACACATCCTTCGATGTTCGGATTTTTTGCAGTCAGCGGCTGGTTCAGAGCCACAGGGCCCTGAGCACAAACATCGCCTCTTTTCCCTGGGAAAGAAAACTCACCAGTCCAGGTTCCTGGTGTCAGTATGTAAGGCTCCTCTGGGACTGTCAGGGCAGCACAAGTATGAGGTGGGGTCAGCCCCGGTCTGGGACTTATTCTTCGATGTTCGGATTTTTTGCAGTCAGCTTCCCGCTCAGGGTCACAGGACCCTGAGAAAAAACATCGGCTGTTTTCCCTGGGAAAGAAAACTCACCAGTCCAGGTTCCTGATGTCAGTTTGTAGGGCTCCTCTGGGACTGGCAGGGCAGCACAAGTATGAGGTGGAGGCAGCTTCTCTATGGGGTCCATCCTTCGATATTCGGATTTTTCGCAATCAGCTGCCTGCTCATTGCCCAACGACCCTGAGCAGAAACATCGGCTGTTTTCCCTGGGAAAGACAACTCACCAGTCCAGGATCCTGATGTCAGTTTGTAGGGCTCCTCTGGGATGGTCAGGGAAAAAAAAGTATGAGGATGGGGCAGCTCCGGTCTGGGACACATCCTTCGATGTTCGGGTTTTTTGCAGTCAGCGGCCGGTTCAGAGCAACATGGCCCTGAGCAGAAACCTCGGCTGTTTTCCCTGGGAAAGAAAACTCACCAGTACAGGTTCCTGGTGTCAGTATGTAAGGCTCCTCTGGGACTGCCAGGGCAGCATAAGTATGAGGTGGAGGCAGCTTCTCTATGGGGCCTATCTTTCGATATTCAGATTTTTTGATGTCAGCTGCCTGCTCATTGCCACAGGACCCTGAGCAGAAACATCGGCTGTTTTCCCTGGGAAAGAAAACTCACCAGTCCAGGTTCCTGATGGCAGTATGTAGGGCTCCTCTGGGACTATCAGGGCAGCACAAGTATGAGGTGGGGTCAGCTCCGGTCTGGGACTTATCCTTGGATGTTCAGATTTTTTGCAGTCTGCTTCCCGCTGAGGGCCACAGGACCCTGAGCAAAAACATCGTCTCTTTTCCCTGGGAAAGAAAATTCACCAGTCCAGGTTCCTGATGTCAGTTTGTAGGGCTCCTCTGGGACTGTTAGGGCAGCACAAGTATAAGGTGTGGGTAGCTCCGATCTGGGAAACATCTTTCGACATTAGGATTTTTGCAGTCTGCTTCTGGTTCAGAGCCACGGGGCACTCAGCACAAACATCGGCTTTTTTTCCCTGGGAAAGAAAACTCACCAGTCCAAACTCCTGATGTCAGTTTCTAGGGCTCCTCTGGGACTGTCAGGGCAGCACAAGTGTGAGGTGGAGGCAGCTTCTTTATGGGGCCCATCCTTCGATGTTCGGGTTTTTTGCAGTCAGCGGCCGGTTCAGAGCAACAGGGCCCTGAGGAGTAACATCGGCTGTTTTCCCTGGGAAAGAAAACTCACCAGTCCAGGTTCCTGATGTCAGTTTCTAGGGCTCCTCTGGGACTGTCAGGGCAGCACAAGTGTGAGGTAGAGCCAGCTTCTCTATGGGGTCCATCCTTCGATATTCGGATTTTTTGATATCAGCTTCCTGCTCATTGCCACAGGAACCTGAGCAGAAACCTCGGCTGTTATCCCTGGGAAAGACAACTCTCCAGTCCAGGATCCTGATGTCAGTTTGTAGGGCTCCTCTGGGACGGTCAGGGAAAAAAAAGTATGAGGATGGGGCAGCTCCGGTCTGGGACACATCCTTCGATGTTTGGATTTTTTGCAGTCAGCGGCCGGTTCAGAGCCACAGGGCCCTGAGCACAAACATCGCCTCTTTTCCCTGGGAAAGAAAACTCACCAGTCCAGGTTCCTGGTGTCAGTATGTAAAGCTCCTCTGGGACTGTCAGGGCAGCACAAGTATGAGGTGGGGTCAGCTCCGGTCTGGGACTTATCCTTCGATGTTCGGATTTTTTGCAGTCAGCTTCCCGCTCAGGGTCACAGGACCCTGAGAAAAAACATCGCCTGTTTTCCCTGGGAAAGAAAACTCACCAGTCCAGGTTCCTGGTGTCAGTTTGTAGGGCTCCTCTGGGACTGTCAGGGCAGCACAAGTATGAGGTGGGGTCAGCTCCGGTCTGGGACTTATCCTTGGATGTTCAGATTTTTTGCAGTCAGCTTCCCGCTAAGGGCCACAGGACCCTGAGCAAAAACATCGGCTCTTTTCCCAGGGAAACAAAAAAAAAACTCACCAGTCCAGGTTCCTGATGTCAGTTTGTAGGGCTCCTCTGGGACGGTCTGGGAAAAAAAAGTATGAGGATGGGGCAGCTCCTGTCTGGGACACATCCTTCGATATTAGGATTTTTTGCAGTCAGCTTCCCGCTCAGGGTCACCGAACCCTGAGCAAAAACATCGGCTGTTTTCCGTGGGAAAGAAAACTCACCAGTCCAGGTTCCTGATGTCAGTTTGTAGGGCTCCTCTGGGACTGTCAGGGCAGCACAAGTATGAGGTAGAGGCAGCTTCTCTAATGGGTCCATCCTTCGATATTCGGATTTTTTGATATCAGCTTCCTGCTCATTGCCACAGGACCCTGAGCAGAAACCTCGGCTGTTATCCCTGGGAAAGACAACTCTCCAGTCCAGGATCCTGATGTCAGTTTGTAGGGCTCCTCTGGGACGGTCTGGGAAAAAAAAGTATGAGGATGGGGCAGCTCCGGTCTGGGACCCATCCTTCGATGTTCGGATTTTTTGCAGTCAGCGGCCGGTTCAGAGCCACAGGGACCTGACCACAAACATCGCCTCTTTTCCCTGGGAAAGAAAACTCACCAGTCCAGGTTCCTGGTGTCAGTATGTAAGGCTCCTCTGGGACTGTCAGGGCAGCACAAGTATGAGGTGGGGTCAGCCCCGGTCTGGGACTTATCCTTCGATGTTCGGATTTTTTGCAGTCAGCTTCCCGCTCAGGGTCACAGGACCCTGTGAAAAAACATCGCCTGTTTTCCCTGGGAAAGAAAACTCACCAGTCCAGGTTCCTGGTGTCAGTATGTAGGGCTCCTCTGGGACTGTCAGGGCAGCACAAGTATGAGGTGGGGTCAGCTCCGGTCTGGGACTTATCCTTGGATGTTCAGATTTTTTGCAGTCAGCTTCCCGCTAAGGGCCACAGGACCCTGAGCAAAAACATCGGCTGTTTCCCTGGGAAAGAAAACTCACCAGTCCAGGTTCCTGATGTCAGTATGTAGGGCTCCTCTGGGACTGTCAGGTCAGCACAAGTATGAGGTGGAGGCATCTTCTCTATGGGGCCCATCCTTCGATATTCGGATTTTTTGATGTCAGCTGCCTGCTCATTGCCACAGGACCCTGAGCAGAAACATCGGCTGTTTTCCCTGGGAAAGACAACTCACCAGTCATGGATCCTGATGTCAGTTTGTAGGGCTCCTCTGGGACGGTCAGGGAAAAAAAAGTATGAGGATGGGGCAGCTCCGGTTTGGGACACATCCTTCGATGATCGGATTTTTTGCAGTCAGCGGCCGGATCAGAGCCACAGGGCCCTGAGCACAAACATCAGCTGTTTTCCCTGGGAAAGAAAACTCACCAGTCCAGGATCCTGATGTCAGTTTGTAGGGCTCCTCTGGGACTGTCAGGGCAAAAAAAGTATGAGGATGGGGCAGCTCCGGTATGGGACACATCCTTCGACATGAGGATTTTCGCAGTCTGCTTCTGGTTCAAAGCCACGGGGCCCTGAGCACAAACATCGGCTTTTTTCCCTGGGAAAGAAAACTCACCAGTCCAGGTTCCTGATGTCAGTATGTAGGGCTCCTCTGGGATTGTCAGGGCAGCACAAGTATGAGGTGGGGTCAGCCCCGGTCTGGGACTTATCCTTCCATGTTGGGATTTTTTGATATCAGCTGCCTGCTCATTGCACAGGACCCTGAGCAGAAACCTCAGCTGTTTTCCCTGGGAAACAAAACTCACCAGTCCAGGTTCCTGATGTTAGTTTGTAGGGCTCCTCTGGGACGGTCAGGGAAAAAAAAGTATGAGGATGGGGCAGCTCCGGTCTGGGACACATCCTTCGATGTTCGGATTTTTTGCAGTCAGCGGCTGGTTCAGAGCCACAGGGCCCTGAGCACAAACATCGCCTCTTTTCCCTGGGAAAGAAAACTCACCAGTCCAGGTTCCTGGTGTCAGTATGTAAGGCTCCTCTGGGATTGTCAGGGCAGCACAAGTATGAGGTGGGGTCAGCAGCGGTCTGGGACTTATCCTTCGATGTTCGGATTTTTTGCAGTCAGCTTCCCGCTCAGGGTCACAGGACCCTGAGAAAAAACATCAGGTGTTTTCTCTGGGAAAGAAAACTCACCAGTCCAGGTTCCTGATATCAGTTTGTAGGGCTCCTCTGGGACTGTCAGGGCAGCACAAGTATGAGGTAGAGGCAGCTTCTCTATGGGGTCCATCCTTCGATATTCGGAGTTTTTGATATCAGCTGCCTGCTCATTGCCACAGGACCCTGAGCAGAAATATGGGCTGTTTTCCCTGGGAAAGAAAACTCACCAGTCCAGGTTCCTGATGTCAGTTTGCAGGGATCCTCTGGGACGGTCAGGGCAAAAAAATTCTGAGGATGGGGCAGCTCCGGTCTGGGACAAATCCTTCGATATTAGGATTTTTTGCAGTCAGCGGCCAGTTCAGAGCCACAGGGCGCTGAGCAAAAACATTGCCTGTTTTCCCTGGGAAAGAAAACTCACCAGTCCAGGTTCCTTGTGTCAGTATGTAGGGCTCCTCTGGGACTGTCAGGGCAGCAAAAGTATGAGGTGGGGTCAGCTCTGGTCTGGAACTTATCCTTCGATGTTCGGATTTTTTGAAGTCAGCTTCCCGCTCAGGGTCACAGGACCCTTGGCAAAAACATCGGCTCTTTTCCCAGGGAAACAAAACTAACCAGTCCAGGTTCCTGATGTCAGTTTGTAGGGCTCCTCTGGGACGGTCAGGCAAAAAAATGTATGAGGATGGGGCAGCTCCGGTCTGGGACACATCCTTCGATGTTCGGATTTTTTGCAGTCAGCGGCCGGTTCAGAGCAACACGGCCCTGAGCAGAAACATCGGCTGTTTTCCCTGGGAAAGAAAACTCACCAGTCCAGGTTCCTGATGTCAGTATTTAGGGCTCCTTTGGGACTGTCAGGGCAGAACAAGTATGAGCTGGGGTCAGCCCCGGTCTGGGACTTATCCTTCGATGTTCGGATTTTTTGCAGTCAGCTTCCCGCACACGGTCACAGGACCCTGAGCAAAAACATCGGCTCTTTTCCCAAGGAAAGAAAATTCACCAGTCCAGGTTCCTGACGTCAGTATGTAGGGCTCCTCTGGGACTGTCAGGTCAGCACAAGTATGAGGTGGAGGCATCTTCTCTATGGGGCCCATCCTTCGATATTCGGATTTTTTGATGTCAGCTGCATGCTCATTGCCACAGGACCCTGAGCAGAAACATCGGCTGTTTTTCCTGGGAAAGACAACTCACCAGTCATGGATCCTGATGTCAGTTTGTAGGGCTCCTCTGGGACGGTCAGGGAAAAAAAAGTATGAGGATGGGGCAGCTCCGGTTTGGGACACATCCTTCGATGATCGGATTTTTTGCAGTCAGCGGCCGGTTCAGAGCCACAGGGCCCTGAGCACAAACATCAGCTGTTTTCCCTGGGAAAGAAAACTCACCAGTCCAGGATCCTGATGTCAGTTTGTAGGGATCCTCTGGGACGGTCAGGGCAAAAAAAGTATGAGGATGGGGCAGCTCCGGTCTGGGACAAATCCTTCGATATTAGGATTTTTTGCAGTCAGCGGCCAGTCAGAGCCACAGCGCGCTAAACACAAACATCAGCTGTTTTCCGTGGGAAAGAAAACTCACCAGTCCAGGTTCCTGATGGCAGTATGTAGGGCTCATCTGGGACTGTCAGGGCAGCACAAGTATGAGGTAGGGGCAGCTCCGGTCTGGGACTTATCCTTCGATGTTCAGATTTTTTGCAGTGTGCTTCCCGCTGAGGGCCACAGGACCCTGAGCACAAACATCGGCTTTTTTCCCTGGGAAAGAAAACTCACCAGTCCAGGTTCCTGATGTCAGTATGTAGGGCTCCTCTGGGATTGTCAGGGCAGCACAAGTATGAGGTGGGGTCAGCCCCGGTCTGGGACTTATCCTTCCATGTTGGGATTTTTTGATATCAGCTGCCTGCTCATTGCCACAGGACCCTGAGCAGAAACCTCGGCTGTTTTCCCTGGGAAACAAAACTCACCAGTCCAGGTTCCTGATGTTAGTTTGTAGGGCTCCTCTGGGACGGTCAGGGAAAAAAAAGTATGAGGATGGGGCAGCTCCGGTCTGGGACACATCCTTCGATGTTCGGATTTTTTGCAGTCAGCGGCTGGTTCAGAGCCACAGGGCCCTGAGCACAAACATCGCCTCTTTTCCCTGGGAAAGAAAACTCACCAGTCCAGGTTCCTGGTGTCAGTATGTAAGGCTCCTCTGGGATTGTCAGGGCAGCACAAGTATGAGGTGGGGTCAGCAGCGGTCTGGGACTTATCCTTCGATGTTCGGATTTTTTGCAGTCAGCTTCCCGCTCAGGGTCACAGGACCCTGAGAAAAAACATCAGGTGTTTTCTCTGGGAAAGAAAACTCACCAGTCCAGGTTCCTGATATCAGTTTGTAGGGCTCCTCTGGGACTGTCAGGGCAGCACAAGTATGAGGTAGAGGCAGCTTCTCTATGGGGTCCATCCTTCGATATTCGGAGTTTTTGATATCAGCTGCCTGCTCATTGCCACAGGACCCTGAGCAGAAATATGGGCTGTTTTCCCTGGGAAAGAAAACTCACCAGTCCAGGTTCCTGATGTCAGTTTGCAGGGATCCTCTGGGACGGTCAGGGCAAAAAAATTCTGAGGATGGGGCAGCTCCGGTCTGGGACAAATCCTTCGATATTAGGATTTTTTGCAGTCAGCGGCCAGTTCAGAGCCACAGGGCGCTGAGCAAAAACATTGCCTGTTTTCCCTGGGAAAGAAAACTCACCAGTCCAGGTTCCTTGTGTCAGTATGTAGGGCTCCTCTGGGACTGTCAGGGCAGCAAAAGTATGAGGTGGGGTCAGCTCTGGTCTGGAACTTATCCTTCGATGTTCGGATTTTTTGAAGTCAGCTTCCCGCTCAGGGTCACAGGACCCTTGGCAAAAACATCGGCTCTTTTCCCAGGGAAACAAAACTAACCTGTCCAGGTTCCTGATGTCAGTTTGTAGGGCTCCTCTGGGACGGTCAGGGAAAAAAATGTATGAGGATGGGGCAGCTCCGGTCTGGGACACATCCTTCGATGTTCGGATTTTTTGCAGTCAGCGGCCGGTTCAGAGCAACACGGCCCTGAGCAGAAACATCGGCTGTTTTCCCTGGGAAAGAAAACTCACCAGTCCAGGTTCCTGATGTCAGTATTTAGGGCTCCTTTGGGACTGTCAGGGCAGAACAAGTATGAGCTGGGGTCAGCCCCGGTCTGGGACTTATCCTTCGATGTTCGGATTTTTTGCAGTCAGCTTCCCGCACACGGTCACAGGACCCTGAGCAAAAACATCGGCTCTTTCCCCAAGGAAAGAAAATTCACCAGTCCAGGTTCCTGACGTCAGTATGTAGGGCTCCTCTGGGACTGTCAGGTCAGCACAAGTATGAGGTGGAGGCATCTTCTCTATGGGGCCCATCCTTCGATATTCGGATTTTTTGATGTCAGCTGCATGCTCATTGCCACAGGACCCTGAGCAGAAACATCGGCTGTTTTTCCTGGGAAAGACAACTCACCAGTCATGGATCCTGATGTCAGTTTGTAGGGCTCCTCTGGGACGGTCAGGGAAAAAAAAGTATGAGGATGGGGCAGCTCCGGTTTGGGACACATCCTTCGATGATCGGATTTTTTGCAGTCAGCGGCCGGTTCAGAGCCACAGGGCCCTGAGCACAAACATCAGCTGTTTTCCCTGGGAAAGAAAACTCACCAGTCCAGGATCCTGATGTCAGTTTGTAGGGATCCTCTGGGACGGTCAGGGCAAAAAAAGTATGAGGATGGGGCAGCTCCGGTCTGGGACAAATCCTTCGATATTAGGATTTTTTGCAGTCAGCGGCCAGTTCAGAGCCACAGCGCGCTAAACACAAACATCAGCTGTTTTCCGTGGGAAAGAAAACTCACCAGTCCAGGTTCCTGATGGCAGTATGTAGGGCTCATCTGGGACTGTCAGGGCAGCACAAGTATGAGGTAGGGGCAGCTCCGGTCTGGGACTTATCCTTCGATGTTCAGATTTTTTGCAGTGTGCTTCCCGCTGAGGGCCACAGGACCCTGAGCAAAAACATCGGCTCTTTTCCCAAGGAAAGAAAATTCACCAGTCCAGGTTCCTGATGTCAGTTTGTAGGGCTCCTCTGGGACTGTTAGGACAGCACAAGTATGAGGTGTAGGCAGCTCCGGTCTGGGAAACATCCTTCGACATTCGGATTTTTGCAGTCTGCTTCTGGTTCAGAGCCACGGGGCCCTCAGCACAAACATCGGCTTTTTTTCCCCGGGAAAGAAAACTCACCAGTCCAAATTCCTGATGTCAGTTTCTAGGGCTCCTCTGGGACTGTCAGGGCAGCACAAGTATGAGGTGGAGGCAGCTTCTCTATGGGGCCCATCCTTCGATGTTCAGGTTTTTTGCAGTCAGCGGCCGGTTCAGAGCAACAGGGCCCTGAGCAGAAACATCGGCTGTTTTCCCTGGGAAAGAAAACTCACCAGAGTCCAGGATCCTGATGTCAGTATGTAGGGCTCCTCTGGGACTGTCAGGGCAGCACAAGTATGAGTTTGGGTCAGCCCCGGTCTGGGACTTATCCTTCGATGTTCGGATTTTTTGCAGTCAGCTTCCCGCTCAGGGTCACAGGACCCTGAGAAAAAACATCAGGTGTTTTCTCTGGGAAAGAAAACTCACCAGTCCAGGTTCCTGATGTCAGTTTGTAGGGCTCCTCTGGGACTGTCAGGGCAGCACAAGTATGAGGTGGAGGCATCTTCTCTATGGGGCCCATCCTTCGATATTCGGATTTTTTGATGTCAGCTGCATGCTCATTGCCACAGGACCCTGAGCAGAAACATCGGCTGTTTTTCCTGGGAAAGACAACTCACCAGTCATGGATCCTGATGTCAGTTTGTAGGGCTCCTCTGGGACGGTCAGGGAAAAAAAAGTATGAGGATGGGGCAGCTCCGGTTTGGGACACATCCTTCGATGATCGGATTTTTTGCAGTCAGCGGCCTGTTCAGTGCCACAGGGCCCTGAGCACAAACATCGGCTGTTTTCCCTGGGAAAGAAAACTAACCAGTCCAGGTTCCTGATGTCAGTTTGTAGGGCTCCTCTGGGACTGTCAGGGCAGCACAAGTATGAGGTGGGGTCAGCCCCGGTCTGGGACTTATCCTTCCATGTTGGGATTTTTTGATATCAGCTGCCTGCTCATTGCCACAGGACCCTGAGCAGAAACCTCGGCTGTTTTCCCTGGGAAACAAAACTCACCAGTCCAGGTTCCTGATGTCAGTTTGTAGGGCTCCTCTGGGACTGTCAGGGCAGCACAAGTATGAGGTGGAGGCAGCTTCTCTATGGGGTCCATCCTTCGATATTCGGATTTTTTGATGTCAGCTGCCTGCTCATTGCCACAGGATCCTGAGCAGAAACATCGGCTGTTTTCCCTGGGAAAGAAAACTCACCAGTCCAGGATCCTGATGTCAGTTTGTAGGGATCCTCTGGGACGGTCAGGGCAAAAAAATTCTGAGGATGGGGCAGCTCCGGTCTGGGACAAATCCTTCGATATTAGGATTTTTTGCAGTCAGCGGCGAGTTCAGAGCCACAGCGTGCTAAGCACAAACATCGGCTGTTTTCCGTGGGAAAGAAAACTCACCAGTCCAGGTTCCTGATGTCAGTATGTAGGGCTCCTCTGGGACTGTCAGGGCAGCACAAGTATGAGGTGGGGGCAGCTCCGGTCTGGGAAACATCCTTCGACATTCGGATTTTTGCAGTCTGCTTCTGGTTCAGAGCCACGGGGCCCTCAGCACAAACATCGGCTTTTTTTCCCCGGGAAAGAAAACTCACCAGACCAAATTCCTGATGTCAGTTTCTAGGGCTCCTCTGGGACTGTCAGGGCAGCACAAGTATGAGGTGGAGGCAGCTTATCTATGGGGCCCATCCTTCGATGTTCGGGTTTTTTGCAGTCAACGGCCGGTTCAGAGCAACAGGGCCCTGAGCAGAAACATCGGCTGTTTTCCCTGTGAAAGAAAACTAACCAGTCCAGATTCCTGATGTCAGTATGTAAGGCTCCTCTGGGACTGTCAGGGCAGCACAAGTATGAGGTGGGGTCAGGCCCGGTCTGGGACTTATCCTTCGATGTTCGGATTTTTTGCAGTCAGCTTCCCGCTCAGGGTCACAGGACCCTGCGCAAAAACATCGGCTGTTTTCCCTGGGAAAGAAAACTCACCAGTCCAGATTCCTGATGTCAGTATGTAAGGCTCCTCTGGGATTGTCAGGGCAGCAAAAGTATGAGGTGGGGGCAGCTCCGATCTGGGACTTTTCCTTCGATGTTCCTAATTTTTGCAGTCAGCTTCCTGCTAAGGGCCACAGGACCCTGAGCAAAAACATCGGCTCTTTTCCCAGGGAAACAAAACTCACCAGTCCAGGTTCCTGATGTCAGTTTGTAGGGCTCCTCTGGGACTATCAGGGCAGCACAAGTATGAGGTGGAGGCAGCTTCTCTATGGGGCCCATCCTTCGATGTTCGGATTTTTTGCAGTCAGCGGCCGGTTCAGAGCCACAGGGCCCTGAGCAGAAACATCGGCTGTTTTCTCTGGGAAAGAAAACTCACCAGTCCAGGATCATGATGTCAGTTTGTAGGGCTCCTCTGGGATGGTCAGGGCAAAAAAAGTATGAGGATGGGGCAGCTCCGGTATGGGACACATCCTTCGACATGAGGATTTTCGCAGTCTGCTTCTGGTTCAAAGCCACGGGGCCCTGAGCACAAACATCGGCTTTTTTCCCTGGGAAAGAAAACTCACCAGTCCAGGTTCCTGATGTCAGTATGTAGGGCTCCTCTGGGACTGTCAGGGCAGCACAAGTATGAGGTGGAGGCAGCTTATCTATGGGGCCCATCCTTCGATGTTCGGGTTTTTTGCAGTCAACGGCCGGTTCAGAGCAACAGGGCCCTGAGCAGAAACATCGGCTGTTTTCCCTGTGAAAGAAAACTAACCAGTCCAGATTCCTGATGTCAGTATGTAAGGCTCCTCTGGGACTGTCAGGGCAGCACAAGTATGAGGTGGGGTCAGGCCCGGTCTGGGACTTATCCTTCGATGTTCGGATTTTTTGCAGTCAGCTTCCCGCTCAGGGTCACAGGACCCTGCGCAAAAACATCGGCTGTTTTCCCTGGGAAAGAAAACTCACCAGTCCAGATTCCTGATGTCAGTATGTAAGGCTCCTCTGGGATTGTCAGGGCAGCAAAAGTATGAGGTGGGGGCAGCTCCGATCTGGGACTTTTCCTTCGATGTTCCTAATTTTTGCAGTCAGCTTCCTGCTAAGGGCCACAGGACCCTGAGCAAAAACATCGGCTCTTTTCCCAGGGAAACAAAACTCACCAGTCCAGGTTCCTGATGTCAGTTTGTAGGGCTCCTCTGGGACTATCAGGGCAGCACAAGTATGAGGTGGAGGCAGCTTCTCTATGGGGCCCATCCTTCGATGTTCGGATTTTTTGCAGTCAGCGGCCGGTTCAGAGCCACAGGGCCCTGAGCAGAAACATCGGCTGTTTTCTCTGGGAAAGAAAACTCACCAGTCCAGGATCATGATGTCAGTTTGTAGGGCTCCTCTGGGATGGTCAGGGCAAAAAAAGTATGAGGATGGGGCAGCTCCGGTATGGGACACATCCTTCGACATGAGGATTTTCGCAGTCTGCTTCTGGTTCAAAGCCACGGGGCCCTGAGCACAAACATCGGCTTTTTTCCCTGGGAAAGAAAACTCACCAGTCCAGGTTCCTGATGTCAGTATGTAGGGCTCCTCTGGGACTGTCAGGGCAGCACAAGTATGAGGTGGGGTCAGCCCCGGTCTGGGACTTATCCTTCCATGTTGGAATTTTTTGATATCAGCTGCCTGCTCATTGCCACAGGACCCTGAGCAGAAACCTCGGCTGTTTTCCCTGGGAAACAAAACTCACCAGTCCAGGTTCCTGATGTTAGTTTGTAGGGCTCCTCTGGGACGGTCAGGGAAAAAAAGGTATGAGGATGGGGCAGCTCCGGTCTGGGACACATCCTTCGATGTTCAGATTTTTTGCAGTCAGCGGCTGGTTCAGAGCCACAGGGCCCTGAGCACAAACATCACCTCTTTTCCCTGGGAAAGAAAACTCACCAGTCCAGGTTCCTGGTGTCAGTATGTAAGGCTCCTCTGGGACTGTCAGGGCAGCACAAGTATGAGGTGGGGTCAGCCGCGGTCTGGGACTTATCCTTCGATGTTCGGATTTTTTGCAGTCAGCTTCCCGCTCAGGGTCACAGGACCCTGAGAAAAAACATCAGGTGTTTTCTCTGGGAAAGAAAACTCACCAGTCCAGGTTCCTGATATCAGTTTGTAGGGCTCCTCTGGGACTGTCAGGGCAGCACAAGTATGAGGTGGGGTCAGCCGCGGTCTGGGACTTATCCTTCGATGTTCGGATTTTTTGCAGTCAGCTTCCCGCTCAGGGTCACAGGACCCTGAGAAAAAACATCAGGTGTTTTCTCTGGGAAAGAAAACTCACCAGTCCAGGTTCCTGATATCAATTTGTAGGGCTCCTCTGGGACTGTCAGGGCAGCACAAGTATGAGGTAGAGGCAGCTTCTCTATGGGGTCCATCCTTCGATATTCGGATTTTTTGATATCAGCTGCCTGCTCATTGCCACAGGACCCTGAGCAGAAACATGGGCTGTTTTCCCTGGGAAAGAAAACTCACCAGTCCAGGTTCCTGATGTCAGTTTGCAGGAATCCTCTGGGACGGTCAGGGCAAAAAAATTATGAGGATGGGGCAGCTCCGGTTTGGGACACATCCTTCGATGATCGGATTTTTTGCAGTCAGCGGCCGGATCAGAGCCACAGGGCCCTGAGCACAAACATCAGCTGTTTTCCCTGGGAAAGAAAACTCACCAGTCCAGGATCCTGATGTCAGTTTGTAGGGCTCCTCTGGGACTGTCAGGGCAAAAAAAGTATGAGGATGGGGCAGCTCCGGTATGGGACACATCCTTCGACATGAGGATTTTCGCAGTCTGCTTCTGGTTCAAAGCCACGGGGCCCTGAGCACAAACATCGGCTTTTTTCCCTGGGAAAGAAAACTCACCAGTCCAGGTTCCTGATGTCAGTATGTAGGGCTCCTCTGGGATTGTCAGGGCAGCACAAGTATGAGGTGGGGTCAGCCCCGGTCTGGGACTTATCCTTCCATGTTGGGATTTTTTGATATCAGCTGCCTGCTCATTGCACAGGACCCTGAGCAGAAACCTCGGCTGTTTTCCCTGGGAAACAAAACTCACCAGTCCAGGTTCCTGATGTTAGTTTGTAGGGCTCCTCTGGGACGGTCAGGGAAAAAAAAGTATGAGGATGGGGCAGCTCCGGTCTGGGACACATCCTTCGATGTTCGGATTTTTTGCAGTCAGCGGCTGGTTCAGAGCCACAGGGCCCTGAGCACAAACATCGCCTCTTTTCCCTGGGAAAGAAAACTCACCAGTCCAGGTTCCTGGTGTCAGTATGTAAGGCTCCTCTGGGATTGTCAGGGCAGCACAAGTATGAGGTGGGGTCAGCAGCGGTCTGGGACTTATCCTTCGATGTTCGGATTTTTTGCAGTCAGCTTCCCGCTCAGGGTCACAGGACCCTGAGAAAAAACATCAGGTGTTTTCTCTGGGAAAGAAAACTCACCAGTCCAGGTTCCTGATATCAGTTTGTAGGGCTCCTCTGGGACTGTCAGGGCAGCACAAGTATGAGGTAGAGGCAGCTTCTCTATGGGGTCCATCCTTCGATATTCGGAGTTTTTGATATCAGCTGCCTGCTCATTGCCACAGGACCCTGAGCAGAAATATGGGCTGTTTTCCCTGGGAAAGAAAACTCACCAGTCCAGGTTCCTGATGTCAGTTTGCAGGGATCCTCTGGGACGGTCAGGGCAAAAAAATTCTGAGGATGGGGCAGCTCCGGTCTGGGACAAATCCTTCGATATTAGGATTTTTTGCAGTCAGCGGCCAGTTCAGAGCCACAGGGCGCTGAGCAAAAACATTGCCTGTTTTCCCTGGGAAAGAAAACTCACCAGTCCAGGTTCCTTGTGTCAGTATGTAGGGCTCCTCTGGGACTGTCAGGGCAGCAAAAGTATGAGGTGGGGTCAGCTCTGGTCTGGAACTTATCCTTCGATGTTCGGATTTTTTGAAGTCAGCTTCCCGCTCAGGGTCACAGGACCCTTGGCAAAAACATCGGCTCTTTTCCCAGGGAAACAAAACTAACCAGTCCAGGTTCCTGATGTCAGTTTGTAGGGCTCCTCTGGGACGGTCAGGCAAAAAAATGTATGAGGATGGGGCAGCTCCGGTCTGGGACACATCCTTCGATGTTCGGATTTTTTGCAGTCAGCGGCCGGTTCAGAGCAACACGGCCCTGAGCAGAAACATCGGCTGTTTTCCCTGGGAAAGAAAACTCACCAGTCCAGGTTCCTGATGTCAGTATTTAGGGCTCCTTTGGGACTGTCAGGGCAGAACAAGTATGAGCTGGGGTCAGCCCCGGTCTGGGACTTATCCTTCGATGTTCGGATTTTTTGCAGTCAGCTTCCCGCACACGGTCACAGGACCCTGAGCAAAAACATCGGCTCTTTTCCCAAGGAAAGAAAATTCACCAGTCCAGGTTCCTGACGTCAGTATGTAGGGCTCCTCTGGGACTGTCAGGTCAGCACAAGTATGAGGTGGAGGCATCTTCTCTATGGGGCCCATCCTTCGATATTCGGATTTTTTGATGTCAGCTGCATGCTCATTGCCACAGGACCCTGAGCAGAAACATCGGCTGTTTTTCCTGGGAAAGACAACTCACCAGTCATGGATCCTGATGTCAGTTTGTAGGGCTCCTCTGGGACGGTCAGGGAAAAAAAAGTATGAGGATGGGGCAGCTCCGGTTTGGGACACATCCTTCGATGATCGGATTTTTTGCAGTCAGCGGCCGGTTCAGAGCCACAGGGCCCTGAGCACAAACATCAGCTGTTTTCCCTGGGAAAGAAAACTCACCAGTCCAGGATCCTGATGTCAGTTTGTAGGGATCCTCTGGGACGGTCAGGGCAAAAAAAGTATGAGGATGGGGCAGCTCCGGTCTGGGACAAATCCTTCGATATTAGGATTTTTTGCAGTCAGCGGCCAGTCAGAGCCACAGCGCGCTAAACACAAACATCAGCTGTTTTCCGTGGGAAAGAAAACTCACCAGTCCAGGTTCCTGATGGCAGTATGTAGGGCTCATCTGGGACTGTCAGGGCAGCACAAGTATGAGGTAGGGGCAGCTCCGGTCTGGGACTTATCCTTCGATGTTCAGATTTTTTGCAGTGTGCTTCCCGCTGAGGGCCACAGGACCCTGAGCACAAACATCGGCTTTTTTCCCTGGGAAAGAAAACTCACCAGTCCAGGTTCCTGATGTCAGTATGTAGGGCTCCTCTGGGATTGTCAGGGCAGCACAAGTATGAGGTGGGGTCAGCCCCGGTCTGGGACTTATCCTTCCATGTTGGGATTTTTTGATATCAGCTGCCTGCTCATTGCCACAGGACCCTGAGCAGAAACCTCGGCTGTTTTCCCTGGGAAACAAAACTCACCAGTCCAGGTTCCTGATGTTAGTTTGTAGGGCTCCTCTGGGACGGTCAGGGAAAAAAAAGTATGAGGATGGGGCAGCTCCGGTCTGGGACACATCCTTCGATGTTCGGATTTTTTGCAGTCAGCGGCTGGTTCAGAGCCACAGGGCCCTGAGCACAAACATCGCCTCTTTTCCCTGGGAAAGAAAACTCACCAGTCCAGGTTCCTGGTGTCAGTATGTAAGGCTCCTCTGGGATTGTCAGGGCAGCACAAGTATGAGGTGGGGTCAGCAGCGGTCTGGGACTTATCCTTCGATGTTCGGATTTTTTGCAGTCAGCTTCCCGCTCAGGGTCACAGGACCCTGAGAAAAAACATCAGGTGTTTTCTCTGGGAAAGAAAACTCACCAGTCCAGGTTCCTGATATCAGTTTGTAGGGCTCCTCTGGGACTGTCAGGGCAGCACAAGTATGAGGTAGAGGCAGCTTCTCTATGGGGTCCATCCTTCGATATTCGGAGTTTTTGATATCAGCTGCCTGCTCATTGCCACAGGACCCTGAGCAGAAATATGGGCTGTTTTCCCTGGGAAAGAAAACTCACCAGTCCAGGTTCCTGATGTCAGTTTGCAGGGATCCTCTGGGACGGTCAGGGCAAAAAAATTCTGAGGATGGGGCAGCTCCGGTCTGGGACAAATCCTTCGATATTAGGATTTTTTGCAGTCAGCGGCCAGTTCAGAGCCACAGGGCGCTGAGCAAAAACATTGCCTGTTTTCCCTGGGAAAGAAAACTCACCAGTCCAGGTTCCTTGTGTCAGTATGTAGGGCTCCTCTGGGACTGTCAGGGCAGCAAAAGTATGAGGTGGGGTCAGCTCTGGTCTGGAACTTATCCTTCGATGTTCGGATTTTTTGAAGTCAGCTTCCCGCTCAGGGTCACAGGACCCTTGGCAAAAACATCGGCTCTTTTCCCAGGGAAACAAAACTAACCTGTCCAGGTTCCTGATGTCAGTTTGTAGGGCTCCTCTGGGACGGTCAGGGAAAAAAATGTATGAGGATGGGGCAGCTCCGGTCTGGGACACATCCTTCGATGTTCGGATTTTTTGCAGTCAGCGGCCGGTTCAGAGCAACACGGCCCTGAGCAGAAACATCGGCTGTTTTCCCTGGGAAAGAAAACTCACCAGTCCAGGTTCCTGATGTCAGTATTTAGGGCTCCTTTGGGACTGTCAGGGCAGAACAAGTATGAGCTGGGGTCAGCCCCGGTCTGGGACTTATCCTTCGATGTTCGGATTTTTTGCAGTCAGCTTCCCGCACACGGTCACAGGACCCTGAGCAAAAACATCGGCTCTTTTCCCAAGGAAAGAAAATTCACCAGTCCAGGTTCCTGACGTCAGTATGTAGGGCTCCTCTGGGACTGTCAGGTCAGCACAAGTATGAGGTGGAGGCATCTTCTCTATGGGGCCCATCCTTCGATATTCGGATTTTTTGATGTCAGCTGCATGCTCATTGCCACAGGACCCTGAGCAGAAACATCGGCTGTTTTTCCTGGGAAAGACAACTCACCAGTCATGGATCCTGATGTCAGTTTGTAGGGCTCCTCTGGGACGGTCAGGGAAAAAAAAGTATGAGGATGGGGCAGCTCCGGTTTGGGACACATCCTTCGATGATCGGATTTTTTGCAGTCAGCGGCCGGTTCAGAGCCACAGGGCCCTGAGCACAAACATCAGCTGTTTTCCCTGGGAAAGAAAACTCACCAGTCCAGGATCCTGATGTCAGTTTGTAGGGATCCTCTGGGACGGTCAGGGCAAAAAAAGTATGAGGATGGGGCAGCTCCGGTCTGGGACAAATCCTTCGATATTAGGATTTTTTGCAGTCAGCGGCCAGTTCAGAGCCACAGCGCGCTAAACACAAACATCAGCTGTTTTCCGTGGGAAAGAAAACTCACCAGTCCAGGTTCCTGATGGCAGTATGTAGGGCTCATCTGGGACTGTCAGGGCAGCACAAGTATGAGGTAGGGGCAGCTCCGGTCTGGGACTTATCCTTCGATGTTCAGATTTTTTGCAGTGTGCTTCCCGCTGAGGGCCACAGGACCCTGAGCAAAAACATCGGCTCTTTTCCCAAGGAAAGAAAATTCACCAGTCCAGGTTCCTGATGTCAGTTTGTAGGGCTCCTCTGGGACTGTTAGGACAGCACAAGTATGAGGTGTAGGCAGCTCCGGTCTGGGAAACATCCTTCGACATTCGGATTTTTGCAGTCTGCTTCTGGTTCAGAGCCACGGGGCCCTCAGCACAAACATCGGCTTTTTTTCCCCGGGAAAGAAAACTCACCAGTCCAAATTCCTGATGTCAGTTTCTAGGGCTCCTCTGGGACTGTCAGGGCAGCACAAGTATGAGGTGGAGGCAGCTTCTCTATGGGGCCCATCCTTCGATGTTCAGGTTTTTTGCAGTCAGCGGCCGGTTCAGAGCAACAGGGCCCTGAGCAGAAACATCGGCTGTTTTCCCTGGGAAAGAAAACTCACCAGAGTCCAGGATCCTGATGTCAGTATGTAGGGCTCCTCTGGGACTGTCAGGGCAGCACAAGTATGAGTTTGGGTCAGCCCCGGTCTGGGACTTATCCTTCGATGTTCGGATTTTTTGCAGTCAGCTTCCCGCTCAGGGTCACAGGACCCTGAGAAAAAACATCAGGTGTTTTCTCTGGGAAAGAAAACTCACCAGTCCAGGTTCCTGATGTCAGTTTGTAGGGCTCCTCTGGGACTGTCAGGGCAGCACAAGTATGAGGTGGAGGCATCTTCTCTATGGGGCCCATCCTTCGATATTCGGATTTTTTGATGTCAGCTGCATGCTCATTGCCACAGGACCCTGAGCAGAAACATCGGCTGTTTTTCCTGGGAAAGACAACTCACCAGTCATGGATCCTGATGTCAGTTTGTAGGGCTCCTCTGGGACGGTCAGGGAAAAAAAAGTATGAGGATGGGGCAGCTCCGGTCTGGGACAAATCCTTCGATGATCGGATTTTTTGCAGTCAGCGGCCTGTTCAGTGCCACAGGGCCCTGAGCACAAACATCGGCTGTTTTCCCTGGGAAAGAAAACTAACCAGTCCAGGTTCCTGATGTCAGTTTGTAGGGCTCCTCTGGGACTGTCAGGGCAGCACAAGTATGAGGTGGGGTCAGCCCCGGTCTGGGACTTATCCTTCCATGTTGGGATTTTTTGATATCAGCTGCCTGCTCATTGCCACAGGACCCTGAGCAGAAACCTCGGCTGTTTTCCCTGGGAAACAAAACTCACCAGTCCAGGTTCCTGATGTCAGTTTGTAGGGCTCCTCTGGGACTGTCAGGGCAGCACAAGTATGAGGTGGAGGCAGCTTCTCTATGGGGTCCATCCTTCGATATTCGGATTTTTTGATGTCAGCTGCCTGCTCATTGCCACAGGATCCTGAGCAGAAACATCGGCTGTTTTCCCTGGGAAAGAAAACTCACCAGTCCAGGATCCTGATGTCAGTTTGTAGGGATCCTCTGGGACGGTCAGGGCAAAAAAATTCTGAGGATGGGGCAGCTCCGGTCTGGGACAAATCCTTCGATATTAGGATTTTTTGCAGTCAGCGGCGAGTTCAGAGCCACAGCGTGCTAAGCACAAACATCGGCTGTTTTCCGTGGGAAAGAAAACTCACCAGTCCAGGTTCCTGATGTCAGTATGTAGGGCTCCTCTGGGACTGTCAGGGCAGCACAAGTATGAGGTGGGGGCAGCTCCGGTCTGGGAAACATCCTTCGACATTCGGATTTTTGCAGTCTGCTTCTGGTTCAGAGCCACGGGGCCCTCAGCACAAACATCGGCTTTTTTTCCCCGGGAAAGAAAACTCACCAGACCAAATTCCTGATGTCAGTTTCTAGGGCTCCTCTGGGACTGTCAGGGCAGCACAAGTATGAGGTGGAGGCAGCTTATCTATGGGGCCCATCCTTCGATGTTCGGGTTTTTTGCAGTCAACGGCCGGTTCAGAGCAACAGGGCCCTGAGCAGAAACATCGGCTGTTTTCCCTGTGAAAGAAAACTAACCAGTCCAGATTCCTGATGTCAGTATGTAAGGCTCCTCTGGGACTGTCAGGGCAGCACAAGTATGAGGTGGGGTCAGGCCCGGTCTGGGACTTATCCTTCGATGTTCGGATTTTTTGCAGTCAGCTTCCCGCTCAGGGTCACAGGACCCTGCGCAAAAACATCGGCTGTTTTCCCTGGGAAAGAAAACTCACCAGTCCAGATTCCTGATGTCAGTATGTAAGGCTCCTCTGGGATTGTCAGGGCAGCAAAAGTATGAGGTGGGGGCAGCTCCGATCTGGGACTTTTCCTTCGATGTTCCTAATTTTTGCAGTCAGCTTCCTGCTAAGGGCCACAGGACCCTGAGCAAAAACATCGGCTCTTTTCCCAGGGAAACAAAACTCACCAGTCCAGGTTCCTGATGTCAGTTTGTAGGGCTCCTCTGGGACTATCAGGGCAGCACAAGTATGAGGTGGAGGCAGCTTCTCTATGGGGCCCATCCTTCGATGTTCGGATTTTTTGCAGTCAGCGGCCGGTTCAGAGCCACAGGGCCCTGAGCAGAAACATCGGCTGTTTTCTCTGGGAAAGAAAACTCACCAGTCCAGGATCATGATGTCAGTTTGTAGGGCTCCTCTGGGATGGTCAGGGCAAAAAAAGTATGAGGATGGGGCAGCTCCGGTATGGGACACATCCTTCGACATGAGGATTTTCGCAGTCTGCTTCTGGTTCAAAGCCACGGGGCCCTGAGCACAAACATCGGCTTTTTTCCCTGGGAAAGAAAACTCACCAGTCCAGGTTCCTGATGTCAGTATGTAGGGCTCCTCTGGGACTGTCAGGGCAGCACAAGTATGAGGTGGAGGCAGCTTATCTATGGGGCCCATCCTTCGATGTTCGGGTTTTTTGCAGTCAACGGCCGGTTCAGAGCAACAGGGCCCTGAGCAGAAACATCGGCTGTTTTCCCTGTGAAAGAAAACTAACCAGTCCAGATTCCTGATGTCAGTATGTAAGGCTCCTCTGGGACTGTCAGGGCAGCACAAGTATGAGGTGGGGTCAGGCCCGGTCTGGGACTTATCCTTCGATGTTCGGATTTTTTGCAGTCAGCTTCCCGCTCAGGGTCACAGGACCCTGCGCAAAAACATCGGCTGTTTTCCCTGGGAAAGAAAACTCACCAGTCCAGATTCCTGATGTCAGTATGTAAGGCTCCTCTGGGATTGTCAGGGCAGCAAAAGTATGAGGTGGGGGCAGCTCCGATCTGGGACTTTTCCTTCGATGTTCCTAATTTTTGCAGTCAGCTTCCTGCTAAGGGCCACAGGACCCTGAGCAAAAACATCGGCTCTTTTCCCAGGGAAACAAAACTCACCAGTCCAGGTTCCTGATGTCAGTTTGTAGGGCTCCTCTGGGACTATCAGGGCAGCACAAGTATGAGGTGGAGGCAGCTTCTCTATGGGGCCCATCCTTCGATGTTCGGATTTTTTGCAGTCAGCGGCCGGTTCAGAGCCACAGGGCCCTGAGCAGAAACATCGGCTGTTTTCTCTGGGAAAGAAAACTCACCAGTCCAGGATCATGATGTCAGTTTGTAGGGCTCCTCTGGGATGGTCAGGGCAAAAAAAGTATGAGGATGGGGCAGCTCCGGTATGGGACACATCCTTCGACATGAGGATTTTCGCAGTCTGCTTCTGGTTCAAAGCCACGGGGCCCTGAGCACAAACATCGGCTTTTTTCCCTGGGAAAGAAAACTCACCAGTCCAGGTTCCTGATGTCAGTATGTAGGGCTCCTCTGGGACTGTCAGGGCAGCACAAGTATGAGGTGGGGTCAGCCCCGGTCTGGGACTTATCCTTCCATGTTGGAATTTTTTGATATCAGCTGCCTGCTCATTGCCACAGGACCCTGAGCAGAAACCTCGGCTGTTTTCCCTGGGAAACAAAACTCACCAGTCCAGGTTCCTGATGTTAGTTTGTAGGGCTCCTCTGGGACGGTCAGGGAAAAAAAGGTATGAGGATGGGGCAGCTCCGGTCTGGGACACATCCTTCGATGTTCAGATTTTTTGCAGTCAGCGGCTGGTTCAGAGCCACAGGGCCCTGAGCACAAACATCACCTCTTTTCCCTGGGAAAGAAAACTCACCAGTCCAGGTTCCTGGTGTCAGTATGTAAGGCTCCTCTGGGACTGTCAGGGCAGCACAAGTATGAGGTGGGGTCAGCCGCGGTCTGGGACTTATCCTTCGATGTTCGGATTTTTTGCAGTCAGCTTCCCGCTCAGGGTCACAGGACCCTGAGAAAAAACATCAGGTGTTTTCTCTGGGAAAGAAAACTCACCAGTCCAGGTTCCTGATATCAGTTTGTAGGGCTCCTCTGGGACTGTCAGGGCAGCACAAGTATGAGGTGGGGTCAGCCGCGGTCTGGGACTTATCCTTCGATGTTCGGATTTTTTGCAGTCAGCTTCCCGCTCAGGGTCACAGGACCCTGAGAAAAAACATCAGGTGTTTTCTCTGGGAAAGAAAACTCACCAGTCCAGGTTCCTGATATCAATTTGTAGGGCTCCTCTGGGACTGTCAGGGCAGCACAAGTATGAGGTAGAGGCAGCTTCTCTATGGGGTCCATCCTTCGATATTCGGATTTTTTGATATCAGCTGCCTGCTCATTGCCACAGGACCCTGAGCAGAAACATGGGCTGTTTTCCCTGGGAAAGAAAACTCACCAGTCCAGGTTCCTGATGTCAGTTTGCAGGAATCCTCTGGGACGGTCAGGGCAAAAAAATTATGAGGATGGGGCAGCTCCGGTCTGGGACAAACCCTTCGATATTAGGATTTTTTGCAGTCAGCGGCCAGTTCAGAGCCACAGGGCGCTGAGCACAAACATTGCCTGTTTTCCGTGGGAAAGAAAACTCACCAGTCCAGGTTCCTTGTGTCAGTATGTAGGGTCCTCTGGGACTGTCAGGGCAGCACAAGTATGAGGTGGGGTCAGCTCTGGTCTGGAACTTATCCTTCGATGTTCGGATTTTTTGAAGTCAGCTTCCCGCTCAGGGTCACAGGACCCTTAGCAAAAACATCGGCTGTTTTCCCTGGGAAAGAAAACTCACCAGTCCAGGTTCCTGATGTCAGTATGTAGGGCTCCTCTGGGACTGTCAGGGCAGCACAAGTATGAGGTGGGGGCAGCTCCGGTCTGGGACTTATCCTTCGATGTTCAGATTTTTTGCAGTCTGCTTCCCGCTGAGGGCCAAAGGACCCTGAGCAAAAACATCGGCCCTTTTCCCAGGGAAAGAAAATTCACCAGTCCAGGTTCCTGATGTCAGTTTGTAGGGCTCCTCTGGGACTGTCAGGGCAGCACAAGTATGAAGGTGGAGGCAGCTTCTCTATGGGGCCCATCCTTCGATGTTCGGATTTTTTGCAGTCAGCGGCTGGTTCAGAGCCACAGGGCCCTGAGCACAAACATTGCCTCTTTTCCCTGGGAAAGAAAACTCACCAGTCCAGGTTCCTGATGTCAGTATGTAGGGCTCCTCTGGGACTGTCAGGGCAGCACAAGTATGAGGTGGGGTCAGCTCTGGTCTGGAACTTATCCTTCGATGTTCGGATTTTTTGCAGTCAGCTTCCCGCTCATGGTCATAGGACCCTTAGCAAAAACATCGGCTGTTTTCCGTGGGAAAGAAAACTCACCAGTCCAGGTTCCTGATGTCAGTATGTAGGGCTCCTCTGGGACTGTCAGGGCAGCACAAGTATGAGGTGGGGGCAGCTCCGGTCTGGGAAACATCCTTCGATGTTCAGAGTTTTTTGCAGTCTGCTTCCCGCTGAGGGCCACAGGACCCTGAGCGAAAACATCGGCTCTTTTCCCAGGGAAACAAAACTCACCAGTCCAGGTTCCTGATGTCAGTTTGTAGGGCTCCTCTGGGACTGTCAGGGCAGCACAAGTATGAAGGTGGAGGCAGCTTCTCTATGGGGCCCATCCTTCGATGTTCGGATTTTTTGCAGTCAGCGGCCGGTTCAGAGCCACCGGGCCCTTAGCAGAAACATCGGCTGTTTTCCCTGGGAAAGAAAACTCACCAGTGCAGGTTCCTGATGTCAGTATGTAGGGCTCCTCTGGGACTGTCAGGGCAGCACAAGTATGAGGTGGGGTAAGCCCCGGTCTGGGACTTACCCTTCCATGTTCGGATATTTTGATATCAGCTGCCTGCTCATTGCCACAGGACCCTGAGCAGAAACCTCGGCTGTTTTCCCTGGGAAACAAAACTCACCAGTCCAGGTTCCTGATGTTAGTTTGTAGGGCTCCTCTGGGACGGTCAGGGAAAAAAAAGTATGAGGATGGGGCAGCTCCAGTCTGGGACACATCCTTCGATGTTCGGATTTTTTGCAGTCAGCGGCTGGTTCAGAGCCACAGGGCCCTAAGCATAAACATCGCCTCTTTTCCCTGGGAAAGAAAACTCACCAGTCCAGGTTCCTGGTGTCAGTATGTAAGGCTCCTCTGGGACTGTCAGGGCAGCACAAGTATGAGGTGGGGTCAGCCCCGGTCTGGGACTTATCTTTCGATGTTCGGATTTTTTGCAGTCAGCTTCCCGCTCAGGGTCACAGGACCCTGAGAAAAAACATCGGCTGTTTTCCCTGGGAAAGAAAACTCACCAGTCCAGGTTCCTGATGTCAGTTTGTAGGGCTCCTCTGGGACTGTCAGGGCAGCACAAGTACGAGGTGGAGGCAGCTTCTCTATGGGGCCCATCCTTCGAAATTCGGATTCTTTGCAATCAGCTGCCTGCTTTATTGCCACAGGACCCTGAACAGAAACATCGGCTGTTTTCCCTGGGAAAGAAAACTCACCAGTCCAGGATCCTGATGTCAGTTTGTAGGGATCCTCTAGGACGGTCAGGGCAAAAAAATTATGAGGATGGGGCAGCTCCGGTCTGGGACAAATCCTTCGATATTAGGAGTTTTTACAGTCAGCGGCCAGTTCACAGCCACAGCGCGCTAAGCACAAACATCGGCTGTTTTCCGTGGGAAAGAAAACTCACCAGTCCAGGTTCCTGATGTCAGTTTGTAGGGCTCCTCTGGGACTGTTAGGGCAGCACAAGTATGTGGTGTGGGTAGCTCCGGTCTGGGAAACATCCTTCGACAATAGGATTTTTTCAGTCTGCTTCTGGTTCAGAGCCACGGTGCCCTCAGCACAAACATCGGCTTTTTTTCCCTGGGAAAGAAAACTCACCAGTCCAAATTCCTGATGTCAGTTTCTAGGGCTCCTCTGGGACTGTAAGGGCAGCACAAGTATAAGGTGGAGGCAGCTTCTCTATGGGGCCCATCCTTCGATGTTCGGGTTTTTTGCAGTCAGCGGCCGGTTCAGAGCAACAGGGCCCTGAGCAGAAACATCGGCTGTTTTCCCTGGGAAAGAAAACTCACCAGTCCAGGTTCCTGATGTCAGTTTGTAGGGCTCCTCTGGGACTGTCAGGGCAGCACAAGTATGAGGTGGAGGCAGCTTCTCTATGGGGTCCATCCTTCGATATTCGGATTTTTTGCAATCAGCTGCCTGCTCATTGCCACAGGACCCTGAGCAGAAACATCGGCTGTTTTCCCTGGGAAAGAAAACTCACCAGTCCAGGTTCCTGATGTCAGTATGTAGGGCTCCTCTGGGATTGTCAGGGCAGCAAAAGTATGAGGTGGGGGCAGCTCCGATCTGGGACTTTTCCTTCGATGTTCCTATTTTTTGCAGTCAGCTTCCTGATAAGGGCCACAGGACCCTGAGCAAAAACATCGGCTCTTTTCCCAGGGAAACAAAACTCACCAGTCCAGGTTCCTGATGTCAGTTTGTAGGGCTCCTCTGGGACTGTCAGGGCAGCACAAGTATGAGGTGGAGGCAGCTTCTCTATGGGGCCCATCCTTCGATGTTCGGATTTTTTGCAGTCAGCGGCCGGTTCAGAGCCACAGGGCCCTGAGCAGAAACATCGGCTGTTTTCTCTGGGAAAGAAAACTCACCAGTCCAGGATCATGATGTCAGTTTTTAGGGCTCCTCTGGGATGGTCAGGGCAAAAAAAGTATGAGGATGGGGCAGCTCCGGTATGGGACACATCCTTCGACATGAGGATTTTCGCAGTCTGCTTCTGGTTCAAAGCCACGGGGCCCTGAGCACAAACATCGGCTTTTTTCCCTGGGAAAGAAAACTCACCAGTCCAGGTTCCTGATGTCAGTATGTAGGGCTCCTCTGGGACTGTCAGGGCAGCACAAGTATGAGGTGGGGTCAGCCCCGGTCTGGGACTTATCCTTCCATGTTGGGATTTTTTGATATCAGCTGCCTGCTCATTGCCACAGGACCCTGAGCAGAAACCTCGGCTGTTGTCCCTGGGAAACAAAACTCACCAGTCCAGGTTCCTGATGTTAGTTTGTAGGGCTCCTCTGGGACGGTCAGGGAAAAAAAAGTATGAGGATGGGGCAGCTCCGGTCTGGGACACATCCTTCGATGTTCGGATTTTTTGCAGTCAGCGGCTGGTTCAGAGCCACAGGGCCCTGAGCACAAACATCACCTCTTTTCCCTGGGAAAGAAAACTCACCAGTCCAGGTTCCTGGTGTCAGTATGTAAGGCTCCTCTGGGACTGTCAGGGCAGCACAAGTATGAGGTGGGGTCAGCCGCGGTCTGGGACTTATCCTTCGATGTTCGGATTTTTTGCAGTCAGCTTCCCGCTCAGGGTCACAGGACCCTGAGAAAAAACATCAGGTGTTTTCTCTGGGAAAGAAAACTCACCAGTCCAGGTTCCTGATATCAGTTTGTAGGGCTCCTCTGGGACTGTCAGGGCAGCACAAGTATGAGGTGGGGTCAGCCGCGGTCTGGGACTTATCCTTCGATGTTCGGATTTTTTGCAATCAGCTTCCCGCTCAGGGTCACAGGACCCTGAGAAAAAACATCAGGTGTTTTCTCTGGGAAAGAAAACTCACCAGTCCAGGTTCCTGATATCAGTTTGTAGGGCTCCTCTGGGACTGTCAGGGCAGCACAAGTATGAGGTAGAGGCAGCTTCTCTATGGGGTCCATCCTTCGATATTCGGATTTTTTGATATCAGCTGCCTGCTCATTGCCACAGGACCCTGAGCAGAAACATGGGCTTTTTTCCCTGGGAAAGAAAACTCACCAGTCCAGGTTCCTGATGTCAGTTTGCAGGAATCCTCTGGGACGGTCACGGCAAAAAAAGTATGAGGATGGGGCAGCTCCGGTCTGGGACAAATCCTTCGATATTAGGATTTTTTGCAGTCAGCGGCCAGTTCAGAGCCACAGGTCGCTGAGCACAAACATTGCCTGTTTTCCCTGGGAAAGAAAACTCACCAGTCCAGGTTCCTTGTGTCAGTATGTAGGGTCCTCTGGGACTGTCAGGGCAGCACAAGTATGAGGTGGGGTCAGCTCTGGTCTGGAACTTATCCTTCGATGTTCGAATTTTTTGCAGTCTGCTTCCCGCTGAGGGCCACAGGACCCTGAGCAAAAACATCGGCTCTTTTCCCAGGGAAACAAAACTCACCAGTCCAGGTTCCTGATGTCAGTTTGTAGGGCTCCTCTGGGACTGTCAGGGCAGCACAAGTATGAAGGTGGAGGCAGCTTCTCTATGGGGCCCATCCTTCGATGTTCGGATTTTTTGCAGTCAGCGGCTGGTTCAGAGCCACAGGGCCCTGAGCACAAACATCGCCTCTTTTCCCTGGGAAAGAAAACTCACCAGTCCAGGTTCCTGATGTCAGTATGTAAGGCTCCTCTGGGACTGTCAGGGCAGCACAAGTATGAGGTGGGGTCAGCTTCGGTCTGGGACTTATCCTTCGATGTTCGGATTTTTTGCAGTCAGCTTCCCGCTCAGGGTCACAGGACCCTGAGAAAAAACATCGGCTGTTTTCCCTGGGAAAGAAAACTCACCAGTCCAGGTTCCTGATGTCAGTTTGTAGGGCTCCTCTGGGACTGTCAGGGCAGCACAAGTATGAGGTGGAGGCAGCTTCTCTATGGGGTCCATCCTTCGATATTCGGATTTTTTGCAATCAGCTGCCTGCTCATTGCCACTGGACCCTGAGCAGAAACATCGGCTGTTTTCCCTGGGAAAGAAAACTCACCAGTCCAGGATCCTGATGTCAGTTTGTAGGGATCCTCTGGGACGGTCAGGGCAAAAAAATTATGAGGATGGGGCAGCTCCGGTCTGGGACAAATCCTTCGATATTAGGATTTTTTGCAGTCAGCGGCCAGTTCAGGGCCACAGCGCGCTAAGCACAAACATCGGCTGTTTTCCGTGGGAAAGAAAACTCACCAGTCCAGGTTCCTGATGTCAGTATGTAGGGCTCCTCTGGGACTGTCAGGGCAGCACAAGTATGAGGTGGGGGCAGCTCCGGTCTGGGACTTATCCTTCGATGTTCAGATTTTTTGCAGTCTGCTTCCCGCTGAGGGCCACAGGACCCTGAGCAAAAACATCGGCCCTTTTCCCAGGGAAAGAAAATTCACCAGTCCAGGTTCCTGATGTCAGTTTGTAGGGCTCCTCTGGGACTGTTAGGGCAGCACAAGTATGTGGTGTGGGTAGCTCCGGTCTGGGAAACATCCTTCGACATTAGGATTTTTGCAGTCTGCTTCTGGTTCAGAGCCACGGGGCCCTCAGCACAAACATCGGCTTTTTTTTCCCTGGGAAAGAAAACTCACCAGTCCAAATTCCTCATGTCAGTTTCTAGGGCGACTCTGGGACTGTCAGGGCAGCACAAGTATGAGGTGGAGGCAGCTTCTCTATGGGGCCCATCCTTCGATGTTCGGGTTTTTTGCAGTCAGCGGCCGGTTCAGAGCAACAGGGCCCTGAGCAGAAACATCGGCTGTTTTCCCTTGGAAAGAAAACTCACCAGTCCAGGTTCCTGATGTCAGTATGTAGGGCTCCTCTGGGACTGTCAGGGCAGCACAAGTATGAGGTGGGGTCAGCCCCGGTCTGGGAGTTATCCTTCGATGCTCAGATTTTTTGCAGTCAGCTTCCCGCTCAGGGTCACAGGACCCTGAGAAAAAATATCAGGTGTTTTCTCTGGGAAAGAAAACTCACCAGTCCAGGTTCCTGATGTCAGTTTGTAGGGCTCCTCTGGGACTGTCAGGGCAGCACAAGTATGAGGTAGAGGCAGCTTCTCTATGGGGTCCATCCTTCGATATTCGGATTTTTTGATATCAGCTGCCTGCTCATTGCCACAGGAATCTGAGCAGAAACATCGGCTGTTTTCCCTGGGAAAGAAAACTCACCAGTCCAGGATCCTGATGTCAGTTTGCAGGGATCCTCTGGGACGGTCAGGGCAAAAAAAGTATGAGGATGGGGCGGCTCCGGCCTGGGACACATCCTTCGATATGAGGATTTTTTGCAGTCAGCGTCCGGTTCAGAGCCACAGGGCCCTGAGCACAAACATCGGCTGTTTTCCCTGGGAAAGAAAACTCACCAGTCCAGGTTCCTGATGTCAGTATGTAGGGCTCCTCTGGGACTGTCAGGGCAGCACAAGTATGAGGTGGGGTCAGCTCTGGTCTGGAACTTATCCTTCGATGTTCGGATTTTTTGCAGTCAGCTTCCCGCTCAGGGTCACAGGACCCTTAGCAAAAACATCGGCTGTTTTCCCTGGGAAAGAAAACTCACCAGTCCAGGTTCCTGATGTCAGTATGTAGGGCTCCTCTGGGACTGTCAGGGCAGCACAAGTATGAGGTGGGGGCAGCTCCGGTCTGGGAAACATCCTTCGATGTTCAGAGTTTTTTGCAGTCTGCTTCCCGCTGAGGGCCACAGGACCCTGAGCGAAAACATCGGCTCTTTTCCCAGGGAAACAAAACTCACCAGTCCAGGTTCCTGATGTCAGTTTGTAGGGCTCCTCTGGGACTGTCAGGGCAGCAAAAGTATGAAGGTGGAGGCAGCTTCTCTATGGGGCCCATCCTTCGATGTTCGGATTTTTTGCAGTCAGCGGCCGGTTCAGAGCCACCGGGCCCTCAGCAGAAACATCGGCTGTTTTCCCTGGGAAAGAAAACTCACCAGTTCAGGTTCCTGATGTCAGTATGTAGGGCTCCTCTGGGACTGTCAGGGCAGCACAAGTATGAGGTGGGGTAAGCCCCGGTCTGGGACTTACCCTTCCATGTTCGGATATTTTGATATCAGCTGCCTGCTCATTGCCACAGGACCCTGAGCAGAAACCTCGGCTGTTTTCCCTGGGAAACAAAACTCACCAGTCCAGGTTCCTGATGTTAGTTTGTAGGGCTCCTCTGGGACGGTCAGGGAAAAAAAAATGTATGAGGATGGGGCAGCTCCAGTCTGGGACACATCCTTCGATGTTCGGATTTTTTGCAGTCAGCGGCTGGTTCAGAGCCACAGGGCCCTAAGCATAAACATCGCCTCTTTTCCCTGGGAAAGAAAACTCACCAGTCCAGGTTCCTGATGTCAGTATGTAAGGCTCCTCTGGGACTGTCAGGGCAGCACAAGTATGAGGTGGGGTCAGCCCCGGTCTGGGACTTATCCTTCGATGTTCGGATTTTTTGCAGTCAGCTTCCCGCTCAGGGTCACAGGACCCTGAGAAAAAACATCGGCTGTTTTCCCTGGGAAAGAAAACTCACCAGTCCAGGTTCCTGATGTCAGTTTGTAGGGCTCCTCTGGGACTGTCAGGGCAGCACAAGTACGAGGTGGAGGCAGCTTCTCTATGGGGCCCATCCTTCGAAATTCGGATTCTTTGCAATCAGCTGCCTGCTTTATTGCCACAGGACCCTGAACAGAAACATCGGCTGTTTTCCCTGGGAAAGAAAACTCACCAGTCCAGGATCCTGATGTCAGTTTGTAGGGATCCTCTAGGACGGCCAGGGCAAAAAAATTATGAGGATGGGGCAGCTCCGGTCTGGGACAAATCCTTCGATATTAGGAGTTTTTACAGTCAGCGGCCAGTTCACAGCCACAGCGCGCTAAGCACAAACATCGGCTGTTTTCCGTGGGAAAGAAAACTCACCAGTCCAGGTTCCTGATGTCAGTTTGTAGGGCTCCTCTGGGACTGTTAGGGCAGCACAAGTATGTGGTGTGGGTAGCTCCGGTCTGGGAAACATCCTTCGACAATAGGATTTTTTCAGTCTGCTTCTGGTTCAGAGCCACGGTGCCCTCAGCACAAACATCGGCTTTTTTTCCCTGGGAAAGAAAACTCACCAGTCCAAATTCCTGATGTCAGTTTGTAGGGCTCCTCTGGGACTGTAAGGGCAGCACAAGTATGAGGTGGAGGCAGCTTCTCTATGGGGCCCATCCTTCGATGTTCGGGTTTTTTGCAGTCAGCGGCCGGTTCAGAGCAACAGGGCCCTGAGCAGAAACATCGGCTGTTTTCCCTTGGAAAGAAAACTCACCAGTCCAGGTTCCTGATGTCAGTAGGTAGGGCTCCTCTGGGACTGTCAGGGCAGCACAAGTATGAGGTGGGGTCAGCCCCGGTCTGGGACTTATCCTTTGATGTTCGGATTTTTTGCACTCAGCTTCCCGCTCAGGGTCACAGGACCCTGAGAAAAAACATCAGGTGTTTTCTCTGGGAAAGAAAACTCACCAGTCCAGGTTCCTGATGTCAGTTTGTAGGGCTCCTCTGGGACTGTCAGGGCAGCACAAGTATGAGTTAGAGGCAGCTTCTCTATGGGGTCCATCCTTCGATATTCGGATTTTTTGATATCAGCTGCCTGCTCATTGCCACAGGACCCTGAGCAGAAACATCGGCTGTTTTCCCTGGGAAAAACAACTCTCCAGTCCAGGATCCTGATGTCAGTTTGTAGGGCTCCTCTGGGACGGTCAGGGAAAAAAAAGTATGAGGATGGGGTAGCTCCGGTCTGGGACACATCCTTCGATGTTCGGATTTTTTGCAGTCAGCGGCCGGTTCAGAGCAACACGGCCCTGAGCACAAACATCGCCTCTTTTCCCTGGGAAAGAAAACTCACCAGTCCAGGTTCCTGGTGTCAGTATATAAGGCTCCTCTGGGACTGTCAGGGCAGCACAAGTATGAGGTGGGGTCAGCACCGGTCTGGGACTTATCCTTCGATGTTCGGATTTTTTGCAGTCAGCTTCCCGCTCAGGGTCACAGGACCCTGAGAAAAAACATCGGCTGTTTTCCCTGGGAAAGAAAACTCACCAGTCCAGGTTCCTGATGTCAGTTTGTAGGGCTCCTCTGGGACTGTCAGGGCAGCACAAGTATGAGGTGGAGGCAGCTTCTCTATGGGGTCCATCCTTCGATATTCGGATTTTTTGATATCAGCTGCCTGCTCATTGCCCAAGGACCCTGAGCAGAAACATCGGCTGTTTTCCCTGGGAAAGAAAACTCACCAGTCCAGGATCATGATGTCAGTTTGTAGGGCTCCTCTGGGACGGTCAGGGAAAAAAAAGTATGAGGATGGGGCAGCTCCGGTCTGGGACACATCCTTCGATGTTCAGATTTTTTGCAGTCAGCGGCCGGTTCAGAGCCACAGGGCCCTGAGCACAAACATCGCCTGTTTTTCCTGGGAAAGAAAACTCAACAGTCCAGGTTCCTGATGTCAGTTTGTAGGGCTCCTCTGGGACTGTCAGGGCAGCACAAGTATGAGGTAGAGGCAGCTTCTCTATGGGGTCCATCCTTCGATATTCGGATTTTCTGATATCAGCTGCCTGCTCATTGCCACAGGACCCTGAGCAGAAACATCGGCTGTTTTCCCTGGGAAAGAAAACTCACCAGTCCAGGTTCATGATGTCAGTTTGCAGGGATCCTCTGGGACGGTCAGGGCAAAAAAAGTATGAGGATGGGGCAGCTCCCGTCTGGGACAAATCCTTCGATATTAGGATTTTTTGCAGTCAGCGGCCAGTGCAGAGCCACAGGGCGCTGAGCACAAACATCGGCTGTTTTCCCTGGGAAAGAAAACTCACCAGTCCAGGTTCCTTGTGTCAGTATGTAGGGCTCCTCTGGGACTGTCAGGGCAGCACAAGTATGAGGTGGGGTCAGCTCTGGTCTGGAACTTATCCTTCGATGTTCGGATTTTTTGAAGTCAGCTTCCCGCTCAGGGTCACAGGACCCTGAGCAAAACCATCGGCTGTTTTCCCTGGGAAAGAAAATTCACCAGTCCAGGTTCCTGATGTCACTTTGTAGGGCTCCTCTGGGACTGTCAGGGCAGCACAAGTATGAGGTTGGGTCAGCCCCGGTCTGGGACTTATCCTTCCATGTTCGGATTTTTTGATATCAGCTGCCTGCTCATTGCCACAGGACCCTGAGCAGAAACCTCGGCTGTTTTCCCTGGGAAACAAAACTCACCAGTCCAGGTTCCTGATGTTAGTTTGTAGGGCTCCTCTGGGACGGTCAGGGAAAAAAAAGTATGAGGATGGGGCAGCTCCAGTCTGGGACACATCCTTCGAAGTTCGGATTTTTTGCAGTCAGCGGCTGGTTCAGAGCGTCAGGGCCCTGAGCACAAACATCGCCTCTTTTCCCTGGGAAAGAAAACTCACCAGTCCAGGTTCCTGATTTCAGTATGTAAGGCTCCTCTGGGACTGTCAGGGCAGCACAAGTATGAGGTGGGGTCAGCTTCGGTCTGGGACTTATCCTTCGATGTTCGGATTTTTTGCAGTCAGCTTCCCGCTCAGGGTCACAGGACCCTGAGAAAAAACATCGGCTGTTTTCCCTGGGAAAGAAAACTCACCAGTCCAGGTTCCTGATGTCAGTTTGTAGGGCTCCTCTGGGACTGTCAGGGCAGCACAAGTATGAGGTGGAGGCAGCTTCTCTATGGGGTCCATCCTTCGATATTCGGATTTTTTGCAATCAGCTGCCTGCTCATTGCCACAGGACCCTGAGCAGAAACATCGGCTGTTTTCCCTGGGAAAGAAAACTCACCAGTCCAGGACCCTGATGTCAGTTTGTAGGGATCCTCTGGGACGGTCAGGGCAAAAAAATTATGAGGATGGGGCAGCTCCGGTCTGGGACAAATCCTTCGATATTAGGATTTTTTGCAGTCAGCGGCCAGTTCAGAGCCACAGCGCGCTAAGCACAAACATCGGCTGTTTTCCGTGGGAAAGAAAACTCACCAGTCCAGGTTCCTGATGTCAGTATGTAGGGCTCCTCTGGGACTGTCAGGGCAGCACAAGTATGAGGTGGGGGCAGCTCCGGTCTAGGACTTATCCTTCGATGTTCAGATTTTTTGCAGTCTGCTTCCCGCTGAGGGCCACAGGACCCTGAGCAAAAACATCGCCTGTTTTCCCTGGGAAAGAAAACTCACCAGTCCAGGTTCCTGATGTCAGTTTGTAGGGCTCCTCTGGGACTGTTAGGGCAGCACAAGTATGTGGTGTGGGTAGCTCTGGTCTGGGAAACATCCTTCGACATTAGGATTTTTGCAGTCTGCTTCTGGTTCAGAGCCACGGGGCCCTCAGCACAAACATCGGCGTTTTTTCCCTGGGAAAGAAAACTCACCAGTCCAAATTCCTGATGCCAGTTTCTAGGGCTCCTCTGGGACTGTAAGGGCAGCACAAGTATGAGGTGGAGGCAGCTTCTCTATGGGGCCCATCCTTCGATGTTCGGGTTTTTTGCAGTCAGCGGCCGGTTCAGAGCAACAGGGCCCTGAGCAGAAACATCGGCTGTTTTCCCTGGGAAAGAAAACTCACCAGTCCAGGTTCCTGATGTCAGTAGGTAGGGCTCCTCTGGGACTGTCAGGGCAGCACAAGTATGAGGTGGGGTCAGCCCCGGTCTGGGACTTATCCTTCGATGTTTGGATTTTTTGCAGTCAGCTTCCCGCTCAGGGTCACAGGACCCTGAGCAAAAACATCGGCTCTTTTCCCAGGGAAACAAAACTCACCAGTCCAGGTTCCTGATGTCAGTTTGTAGGGCTCCTCTGGGACTGTCAGGGCAGCACAAGTATGAAGGTGGAGGCAGCTTCTCTATGGGGCCCATCCTTCGATGTTCGGATTTTTTGCCGTCAGCGCCTGGTTCAGAGCCACAGGGCCCTGAGCAGAAACATCGGCTGTTCTCCCTGGGAAAGAAAACTCACCAGTTCAGGATCCTGATGTCAGTATGTAGGGCTCCTCTGGGACTGCCAGGGCAGCACAAGTATGAGGTTGGGTCAGCCCCGGTCTGGGACTTATCCTTCCATGTTCGGATTTTTTGATATCAGCTGCCTGCTCATTGCCACAGGACCCTGAGCAGAAACCTCGGCTGTTTTCCCTGGGAAACAAAACTCACCAGTCCAGGTTCCTGATGTCAGTTTGTAGGGCTCCTCTGGGACGGTCAGGGAAAAAAAAGTATGAGGATGGGGCAGCTCCCGTCTGGGACACATCCTTCGATGTTCGGATTTTTTGCAGTCAGCGGCTGGTTCAGAGCCACAGGGCCCTGAGCACAAACATCGCCTCTTTTCCCTGGGAAAGAAAACTCACCAGTCCAGGTTCCTGATGTCAGTATGTAAGGCTCCTCTGGGACTGTCAGGGCAGCACAAGTATGAGGTGGGGTCAGCTTCGGTCTGGGACTTATCCTTCGATGTTCGGATTTTTTGCAGTCAGCTTCCCGCTCAGGGTCACAGGACCCTGAGAAAAAACATCGGCTGTTTTCCCTGGGAAAGAAAACTCACCAGTCCAGGTTCCTGATGTCAGTTTGTAGGGCTCCTCTGGGACTGTCAGGGCAGCACAAGTATGAGGTGGAGGCAGCTTCTCTATGGGGTCCATCCTTCGATATTCGGATTTTTTGCAATCAGCTGCCTGCTCATTGCCACAGGACCCTGAGCAGAAACATCGGCTGTTTTCCCTGGGAAAGAAAACTCACCAGTCCAGGATCCTGATGTCAGTTTGTAGGGATCCTCTGGGACGGTCAGGGCAAAAAAATTATGAGGATGGGGCAGCTCCGGTCTGGGACAAATCCTTCGATATTAGGATTTTTTGCAGTCAGCAGCCAGTTCAGAGCCACAGCGCGCTAAGCACAAACATCGGCTGTTTTCCGTGGGAAAGAAAACTCACCAGTCCAGGTTCCTGATGTCAGTATGTAGGGCTCCTCTGGGACTGTCAGGGCAGCACAAGTATGAGGTGGGGGCAGCTCCGGTCTAGGACTTATCCTTCGATGTTCAGATTTTTTGCAGTCTGCTTCCCGCTGAGGGCCACAGGACCCTGAGCAAAAACATCGGCCCTTTTCCCAGGGAAAGAAAACTCACCAGTCCAGGTTCCTGATGGCAGTATGTAGGGCTCCTCTGGGACTGTTAGGACAGCACAAGTATGAGGGGTGGGCAGCTCCGGTCTGGGAAACATCCTTCGACATTAGGATTTTTGCAGTCTGCTTCTGGTTCAGAGCCACGGTGCCCTCAGCACAAACATCGGCTTTTTTTCCCTTGGAAAGAAAACTCACCAGTCCAAATTCCTGATGTCAGTTTCTAGGGCTCCTCTGGGACTGTCAGGGCAGCACAAGTATGAGGTGGAGGCAGCTTCTCTATGGGGCCCATCCTTCGATGTTCGGGTTTTTTGCAGTCAGCGGCCGGTTCAGAGCAACAGGGCCCTGAGCAGAAACATCGGCTGTTTTCCCTGGGAAAGAAAACTCACCAGTCCAGGTTCCTGATGTCAGTATGTAGGGCTCCTCTGGGACTGTCAGGGCAGCACAAGTATGAGGTGGGTTCAGCCCCGGTCCGGGACTTATCCTTTGATGTTCGGATTTTTTGCAGTCAGCTTCCCGCTCAGGGTCACAGGACCCTGAGAAAAAACATCAGGTGTTTTCTCTGGGAAAGAAAACTCACCAGCCCAGGTTCCTGATGTCAGTTTTTAGGGCTCCTCTGGGACTGTCAGGGCAGCACAAGTATGAGGTAGAGGCAGCTTTTCTATGGGGTCCATCCTTCGATATTCGGATTTTTTGATATCAGCTGCCTGCTCATTGCCACAGGACCCTGAGCAGAAACATCGGCTGTTTTCCCTGGGAAAGACTACTCTCCAGTCCAGGATCCTGATGTCAGTTTGTAGGGCTCCTCTGGGACGGTCAGGGAAAAAAAAGTATGAGGATGGGGCAGCTCCGGTCTGGGACACATCCTTCGATGTTCGGATTTTTTGCAGTCAGCGGCCGGTTCAGAGCAACACGGCCCTGAGCACAAACATCGCCTCTTTTCCCTGGGAAAGAAAACTCACCAGTCCAGGTTCCTGGTGTCAGTATGTAAGGCTCCTCTGGGACTGTCAGGGCAGCACAAGTATGAGGTGGGGTCAGCTCCGGTCTGGGACTTATCCTTCGATGTTCGTATTTTTTGCAGTCAGCTTCCCGCTCAGGGTCACAGGACCCTGAGCAAAAACATCGGCTCTTTTCCCTGGGAAAGAAAACTCACCAGTCCAGGTTCCTGATGTCAGTATGTAGGGCTCCTCTGGGACTGTCAGGTCAGCACAAGTATGAGGTGGAGGAAGCTTCTCTACGGGGCCCATCCTTCGATATTCGGATTTTTTGATGTCAGCTGACTGCTCATTGCCACAGGACCCTGAGCAGAAACATTTGCTGTTTTCCCTGGGAAAGACAACTCACCAGTCATGGATCCTGATGTCATTATATAGGGCTCCTCTGCGACGGTCAGGGAAAAAAAAGTATGAGGATGGGGCAGCTCCCGTCTGGGACACATCCTTCGATGTTCGGATTTTTTGCAGTCAGCTTCCCGCTCAGGGTCACAGGACCCTGAGCAAAAACATCGGCTGTTTTCCCAGGGAAACAAAACTCACCAGTCCAGGTTCCTGATGTCAGTTTGTAGGGCTCCTCTGGGACTGTCAGGGCAGCACAAGTATGAGGTGGAGGCAGCTTCTCTATGGGGCCCATCCTTCGATGTTCGGATTTTTTGCAGTCAGCGGCCGGTTCAGAGCCACAGGGCCCTGAGCAGAAACATCGGCTGTTTTCCCTGGGAAAGAAAACTCACCAGTACAGGATTCTGATGCCAGTTTGTAGGGCTCCTCTGGGACTGTTAGGGCAGCACAAGTATGAGGTGTGGGCAGCTCCGGTCTAGGACTTATCCTTCGACATTAGGATTTTTTGCAGTCAGCGGCCTGTTCAGAGCCACAGCGCGCTAAGCACAAACATCGCCTGTTTTCCCTGGGAAAGAAAACTCACCAGTCCAGGTTCCTGATGTCAGTATGTAGGGCTCCTCTGGGACTGTCAGGGCAGCACAAGTATGAGGTGGGGTCAGCCCCGGTCTGGGACTTATGCTTCCATGTTCGGATTTTTTGCAGTCAGCTTCCCGCTCAGGGTCACAGGACCCTGAGATAAAACATGGGCTGTTTTCCCTGGGAAAGAAAACTCACCAGTCCAGGTTCCTGGTGTCAGTATGTAAGGCTCCTCTTGGAGTGTCAGGGCAGCACAAGTATGAGGTGGGGTCAGCCCCGGTCTGGGACTTATCCTTCGATGTTCAGATTTTTTGCAGTCAGCTTCCCGCTAAGGGCCACAGGACCTTGAACAAAAACATCGGCTCTTTTCCCAGGGAAACAAAACTCACCAGTCCAGGTTCCTGATGTCAGTTTGTAGGGCTCCTGTGGGACGGTCAGGGAAAAAAAAGTATGAGGATGGGGCAGCTCCGGTCTGGGACACATCCTTCGATGTTCGGATTTTTTGCAGTCAGCGGCCGGTTCAGAGCAACACGGCCCTGAGCAGAAACATCGGCTGTTTTCCCTGGGAAAGAAAACTCACCAGTCCAGGTTCCTGATGTCAGTATTTAGGGCTCCTTTGGGACTGTCAGGGCAGCACAAGTATGAGGTGGGGGCAGCTTCTCTATGGGGTCCATCCTTCGATATTCGGATTTTTTGCAATCAGCTGCCTGCTCATTGCCCAAGGACCCTGAGCAGAAACATCGGCTGTTTTCCCTGGGAAAGAAAACTCACCAGTCCAGGATCCTGATGTCAGTTTGTAGGGATCCTCTGGGATGGTCAGGGCAAAAAAAGTATGAGGATGGGGCAGCTCCGGTCTGGGACAAATCCTTCGATATTAGGATTTTTTGCAGTCAGCGGCCAGTTCAGAGCCACAGCGCGCTAAGCACAAACATCAGCTGTTTTCCGTGGGAAAGAAAACTCACCAGTCCAGGTTCCTGATGGCAGTATGTAGGGCTCCTCTGGGACTGTTAGGACAGCACAAGTATGAGGGGTGGGCAGCTCCGGTCTGGGAAACATCCTTCGACATTAGGATTTTTGCAGTCTGCTTCTGGTTCAGAGCTACGGTGCCCTCAGCACAAACATCGGCGTTTTTTCCCTTGGAAAGAAAACTCACCAGTCTAAATTCCTGATGTCAGTTTGTAGGGCTCCTCTGGGACTGTCAGGGCAGCACAAGTATGAGGTGGAGGCAGCTTCTCTATGGGGCCCATCCTTCGATGTTCGGGTTTTTTGCAGTCAGCGGCCGGTTCAGAGCAACACGGCCCTGAGCAGAAACATCGCCTATTTTCCCTGGGAAAGAAAACTCACCAATCCAGGTTCCTGATGTCAGTATGTAGGGCTCCTCTGGGACTGTCAGGGCAGCACAAGTATGAGGTGTGGGCAGCTCCGGTCTGGGACTTATCCTTCGATGTTCGGATGTTTTGCAGTCAGCTTCCCGCTCAGGGTCACAGGACGCTGAGGAAAAACATCGGCAGTTTTCCGTTGGAAAGAAAACTCACCAGTCCAGGTTCCTGATGTCAGTATGTAGGGCTCCTCTGGGACTGTCAGGGCATCACAAGTATGAGGTGGAGGCAGCTTCTCTATGGGGCCCATCCTTCGATATTCGGATTTTTTGATATCAGCTGCCTGCCCATTGCCACAGGAGTCTAAGCAGAAACATCGGCTGTTTTCCCTGGGAAAGACAACTCACCAGTCCAGGATCCTGATGTCAGTTTGTAGGGCTCCTCTTGGACTATCAGGGCAGAAAAAGTATGAGGTGGGGGCAGCTCCGGTCTGGGACACATCCTTCGATGTTCGGATTTTTTGCAGTCAGCTTCCCGCTCAGGGTCACAGGACCCTGAGCAAAAACATCGGCTGTTTTCCCTGGGAAAGAAAACTCACCAGTCCAGGTTCCTGATGTCAGTTTGTAGGGCTCCTCTGGGACTGTCAGGGCAGCACAAGTATGAGGTGGAGGAAGCTTCTCTATGGGGCCCATCCTTCGATATTCGGACTTTTTGATATCAGCTGCCTGCTCATTGCCACAGGACCCTGAGCAGAAACATCGCCTGTTTTCCCTGGGAAAGAAAACTCACCAGTCCAGGTTCCTGGTGTCAGTATGTAGGGCTCCTCTGGGACTGTCAGGGCAGCACAAGTATGAGGTGGGGACAGCCCCGGTCTGAGAGTTATCCTTCGATGATCGGATTTTTTGCAGTCAGCTTCCCGCTCAGGGTCACAGGACCCTGAGCAAAAACATCGGCTGTTTTCCCTGGGAAAGAAAACTAACCAGTCCAGGTTCCTGATGTCAGTATGTAAGGCTCCTCTGAGACTGTCAGGGCAGCATAAGTATGAGGTGGAGGCAGCTTCTCTATGGGGCCCATCCTTCGATGTTCGGATTTTTTGCAGTCAGCGGCCGGCTCAGAGCCACACGGCCCTGAGCAGAAACATCAGCTTTTTTCCCTGGGAAAGAAAACTCACCAGTCCAGGATCATGATGTCAGTTTGTAGGGATCCTCTGGGACGGTCAGGGCAAAAAAATTATGAGGATGCGGTAGCTCTGGTCTGGGACAAACCCTCTGATATTGGGATTTTTTGCAGTCAGCGGCCAGTTCAGAGCCACAGGGCGCTGAGCACAAACATCGCCTGCTTTCCCTGGGAAAGAAAACTCACCAGTCCAGGTTCCTGATGTCAGTTTGCAGGGATCCTCTGGGACGGTCAGGGCAAAAAAATTCTGAGGATGGGGCAGCTCCGGTCTGGGACAAATCCTTCGATATTAGGATTTTTTGCAGTCAGCGGCCAGTTCAGAGCCACAGGGCGCTGAGCAAAAACATTGCCTGTTTTCCCTGGGAAAGAAAACTCACCAGTCCAGGTTCCTTGTGTCAGTATGTAGGGCTCCTCTGGGACTGTCAGGGCAGCAAAAGTATGAGGTGGGGTCAGCTCTGGTCTGGAACTTATCCTTCGATGTTCGGATTTTTTGAAGTCAGCTTCCCGCTCAGGGTCACAGGACCCTTGGCAAAAACATCGGCTCTTTTCCCAGGGAAACAAAACTAACCTGTCCAGGTTCCTGATGTCAGTTTGTAGGGCTCCTCTGGGACGGTCAGGGAAAAAAATGTATGAGGATGGGGCAGCTCCGGTCTGGGACACATCCTTCGATGTTCGGATTTTTTGCAGTCAGCGGCCGGTTCAGAGCAACACGGCCCTGAGCAGAAACATCGGCTGTTTTCCCTGGGAAAGAAAACTCACCAGTCCAGGTTCCTGATGTCAGTATTTAGGGCTCCTTTGGGACTGTCAGGGCAGAACAAGTATGAGCTGGGGTCAGCCCCGGTCTGGGACTTATCCTTCGATGTTCGGATTTTTTGCAGTCAGCTTCCCGCACACGGTCACAGGACCCTGAGCAAAAACATCGGCTCTTTTCCCAAGGAAAGAAAATTCACCAGTCCAGGTTCCTGACGTCAGTATGTAGGGCTCCTCTGGGACTGTCAGGTCAGCACAAGTATGAGGTGGAGGCATCTTCTCTATGGGGCCCATCCTTCGATATTCGGATTTTTTGATGTCAGCTGCATGCTCATTGCCACAGGACCCTGAGCAGAAACATCGGCTGTTTTTCCTGGGAAAGACAACTCACCAGTCATGGATCCTGATGTCAGTTTGTAGGGCTCCTCTGGGACGGTCAGGGAAAAAAAAGTATGAGGATGGGGCAGCTCCGGTTTGGGACACATCCTTCGATGATCGGATTTTTTGCAGTCAGCGGCCGGTTCAGAGCCACAGGGCCCTGAGCACAAACATCAGCTGTTTTCCCTGGGAAAGAAAACTCACCAGTCCAGGATCCTGATGTCAGTTTGTAGGGATCCTCTGGGACGGTCAGGGCAAAAAAAGTATGAGGATGGGGCAGCTCCGGTCTGGGACAAATCCTTCGATATTAGGATTTTTTGCAGTCAGCGGCCAGTTCAGAGCCACAGCGCGCTAAACACAAACATCAGCTGTTTTCCGTGGGAAAGAAAACTCACCAGTCCAGGTTCCTGATGGCAGTATGTAGGGCTCATCTGGGACTGTCAGGGCAGCACAAGTATGAGGTAGGGGCAGCTCCGGTCTGGGACTTATCCTTCGATGTTCAGATTTTTTGCAGTGTGCTTCCCGCTGAGGGCCACAGGACCCTGAGCAAAAACATCGGCTCTTTTCCCAAGGAAAGAAAATTCACCAGTCCAGGTTCCTGATGTCAGTTTGTAGGGCTCCTCTGGGACTGTTAGGACAGCACAAGTATGAGGTGTAGGCAGCTCCGGTCTGGGAAACATCCTTCGACATTCGGATTTTTGCAGTCTGCTTCTGGTTCAGAGCCACGGGGCCCTCAGCACAAACATCGGCTTTTTTTCCCCGGGAAAGAAAACTCACCAGTCCAAATTCCTGATGTCAGTTTCTAGGGCTCCTCTGGGACTGTCAGGGCAGCACAAGTATGAGGTGGAGGCAGCTTCTCTATGGGGCCCATCCTTCGATGTTCAGGTTTTTTGCAGTCAGCGGCCGGTTCAGAGCAACAGGGCCCTGAGCAGAAACATCGGCTGTTTTCCCTGGGAAAGAAAACTCACCAGAGTCCAGGATCCTGATGTCAGTATGTAGGGCTCCTCTGGGACTGTCAGGGCAGCACAAGTATGAGTTTGGGTCAGCCCCGGTCTGGGACTTATCCTTCGATGTTCGGATTTTTTGCAGTCAGCTTCCCGCTCAGGGTCACAGGACCCTGAGAAAAAACATCAGGTGTTTTCTCTGGGAAAGAAAACTCACCAGTCCAGGTTCCTGATGTCAGTTTGTAGGGCTCCTCTGGGACTGTCAGGGCAGCACAAGTATGAGGTGGAGGCATCTTCTCTATGGGGCCCATCCTTCGATATTCGGATTTTTTGATGTCAGCTGCATGCTCATTGCCACAGGACCCTGAGCAGAAACATCGGCTGTTTTTCCTGGGAAAGACAACTCACCAGTCATGGATCCTGATGTCAGTTTGTAGGGCTCCTCTGGGACGGTCAGGGAAAAAAAAGTATGAGGATGGGGCAGCTCCGGTTTGGGACACATCCTTCGATGATCGGATTTTTTGCAGTCAGCGGCCTGTTCAGTGCCACAGGGCCCTGAGCACAAACATCGGCTGTTTTCCCTGGGAAAGAAAACTAACCAGTCCAGGTTCCTGATGTCAGTTTGTAGGGCTCCTCTGGGACTGTCAGGGCAGCACAAGTATGAGGTGGGGTCAGCCCCGGTCTGGGACTTATCCTTCCATGTTGGGATTTTTTGATATCAGCTGCCTGCTCATTGCCACAGGACCCTGAGCAGAAACCTCGGCTGTTTTCCCTGGGAAACAAAACTCACCAGTCCAGGTTCCTGATGTCAGTTTGTAGGGCTCCTCTGGGACTGTCAGGGCAGCACAAGTATGAGGTGGAGGCAGCTTCTCTATGGGGTCCATCCTTCGATATTCGGATTTTTTGATGTCAGCTGCCTGCTCATTGCCACAGGATCCTGAGCAGAAACATCGGCTGTTTTCCCTGGGAAAGAAAACTCACCAGTCCAGGATCCTGATGTCAGTTTGTAGGGATCCTCTGGGACGGTCAGGGCAAAAAAATTCTGAGGATGGGGCAGCTCCGGTCTGGGACAAATCCTTCGATATTAGGATTTTTTGCAGTCAGCGGCGAGTTCAGAGCCACAGCGTGCTAAGCACAAACATCGGCTGTTTTCCGTGGGAAAGAAAACTCACCAGTCCAGGTTCCTGATGTCAGTATGTAGGGCTCCTCTGGGACTGTCAGGGCAGCACAAGTATGAGGTGGGGGCAGCTCCGGTCTGGGAAACATCCTTCGACATTCGGATTTTTGCAGTCTGCTTCTGGTTCAGAGCCACGGGGCCCTCAGCACAAACATCGGCTTTTTTTCCCCGGGAAAGAAAACTCACCAGACCAAATTCCTGATGTCAGTTTCTAGGGCTCCTCTGGGACTGTCAGGGCAGCACAAGTATGAGGTGGAGGCAGCTTATCTATGGGGCCCATCCTTCGATGTTCGGGTTTTTTGCAGTCAACGGCCGGTTCAGAGCAACAGGGCCCTGAGCAGAAACATCGGCTGTTTTCCCTGTGAAAGAAAACTAACCAGTCCAGATTCCTGATGTCAGTATGTAAGGCTCCTCTGGGACTGTCAGGGCAGCACAAGTATGAGGTGGGGTCAGGCCCGGTCTGGGACTTATCCTTCGATGTTCGGATTTTTTGCAGTCAGCTTCCCGCTCAGGGTCACAGGACCCTGCGCAAAAACATCGGCTGTTTTCCCTGGGAAAGAAAACTCACCAGTCCAGATTCCTGATGTCAGTATGTAAGGCTCCTCTGGGATTGTCAGGGCAGCAAAAGTATGAGGTGGGGGCAGCTCCGATCTGGGACTTTTCCTTCGATGTTCCTAATTTTTGCAGTCAGCTTCCTGCTAAGGGCCACAGGACCCTGAGCAAAAACATCGGCTCTTTTCCCAGGGAAACAAAACTCACCAGTCCAGGTTCCTGATGTCAGTTTGTAGGGCTCCTCTGGGACTATCAGGGCAGCACAAGTATGAGGTGGAGGCAGCTTCTCTATGGGGCCCATCCTTCGATGTTCGGATTTTTTGCAGTCAGCGGCCGGTTCAGAGCCACAGGGCCCTGAGCAGAAACATCGGCTGTTTTCTCTGGGAAAGAAAACTCACCAGTCCAGGATCATGATGTCAGTTTGTAGGGCTCCTCTGGGATGGTCAGGGCAAAAAAAGTATGAGGATGGGGCAGCTCCGGTATGGGACACATCCTTCGACATGAGGATTTTCGCAGTCTGCTTCTGGTTCAAAGCCACGGGGCCCTGAGCACAAACATCGGCTTTTTTCCCTGGGAAAGAAAACTCACCAGTCCAGGTTCCTGATGTCAGTATGTAGGGCTCCTCTGGGACTGTCAGGGCAGCACAAGTATGAGGTGGAGGCAGCTTATCTATGGGGCCCATCCTTCGATGTTCGGGTTTTTTGCAGTCAACGGCCGGTTCAGAGCAACAGGGCCCTGAGCAGAAACATCGGCTGTTTTCCCTGTGAAAGAAAACTAACCAGTCCAGATTCCTGATGTCAGTATGTAAGGCTCCTCTGGGACTGTCAGGGCAGCACAAGTATGAGGTGGGGTCAGGCCCGGTCTGGGACTTATCCTTCGATGTTCGGATTTTTTGCAGTCAGCTTCCCGCTCAGGGTCACAGGACCCTGCGCAAAAACATCGGCTGTTTTCCCTGGGAAAGAAAACTCACCAGTCCAGATTCCTGATGTCAGTATGTAAGGCTCCTCTGGGATTGTCAGGGCAGCAAAAGTATGAGGTGGGGGCAGCTCCGATCTGGGACTTTTCCTTCGATGTTCCTAATTTTTGCAGTCAGCTTCCTGCTAAGGGCCACAGGACCCTGAGCAAAAACATCGGCTCTTTTCCCAGGGAAACAAAACTCACCAGTCCAGGTTCCTGATGTCAGTTTGTAGGGCTCCTCTGGGACTATCAGGGCAGCACAAGTATGAGGTGGAGGCAGCTTCTCTATGGGGCCCATCCTTCGATGTTCGGATTTTTTGCAGTCAGCGGCCGGTTCAGAGCCACAGGGCCCTGAGCAGAAACATCGGCTGTTTTCTCTGGGAAAGAAAACTCACCAGTCCAGGATCATGATGTCAGTTTGTAGGGCTCCTCTGGGATGGTCAGGGCAAAAAAAGTATGAGGATGGGGCAGCTCCGGTATGGGACACATCCTTCGACATGAGGATTTTCGCAGTCTGCTTCTGGTTCAAAGCCACGGGGCCCTGAGCACAAACATCGGCTTTTTTCCCTGGGAAAGAAAACTCACCAGTCCAGGTTCCTGATGTCAGTATGTAGGGCTCCTCTGGGACTGTCAGGGCAGCACAAGTATGAGGTGGGGTCAGCCCCGGTCTGGGACTTATCCTTCCATGTTGGAATTTTTTGATATCAGCTGCCTGCTCATTGCCACAGGACCCTGAGCAGAAACCTCGGCTGTTTTCCCTGGGAAACAAAACTCACCAGTCCAGGTTCCTGATGTTAGTTTGTAGGGCTCCTCTGGGACGGTCAGGGAAAAAAAGGTATGAGGATGGGGCAGCTCCGGTCTGGGACACATCCTTCGATGTTCAGATTTTTTGCAGTCAGCGGCTGGTTCAGAGCCACAGGGCCCTGAGCACAAACATCACCTCTTTTCCCTGGGAAAGAAAACTCACCAGTCCAGGTTCCTGGTGTCAGTATGTAAGGCTCCTCTGGGACTGTCAGGGCAGCACAAGTATGAGGTGGGGTCAGCCGCGGTCTGGGACTTATCCTTCGATGTTCGGATTTTTTGCAGTCAGCTTCCCGCTCAGGGTCACAGGACCCTGAGAAAAAACATCAGGTGTTTTCTCTGGGAAAGAAAACTCACCAGTCCAGGTTCCTGATATCAGTTTGTAGGGCTCCTCTGGGACTGTCAGGGCAGCACAAGTATGAGGTGGGGTCAGCCGCGGTCTGGGACTTATCCTTCGATGTTCGGATTTTTTGCAGTCAGCTTCCCGCTCAGGGTCACAGGACCCTGAGAAAAAACATCAGGTGTTTTCTCTGGGAAAGAAAACTCACCAGTCCAGGTTCCTGATATCAATTTGTAGGGCTCCTCTGGGACTGTCAGGGCAGCACAAGTATGAGGTAGAGGCAGCTTCTCTATGGGGTCCATCCTTCGATATTCGGATTTTTTGATATCAGCTGCCTGCTCATTGCCACAGGACCCTGAGCAGAAACATGGGCTGTTTTCCCTGGGAAAGAAAACTCACCAGTCCAGGTTCCTGATGTCAGTTTGCAGGAATCCTCTGGGACGGTCAGGGCAAAAAAATTATGAGGATGGGGCAGCTCCGGTCTGGGACAAATCCTTCGATATTAGGATTTTTTGCAGTCAGCGGCCAGTTCAGAGCCACAGGGCGCTGAGCACAAACATTGCCTGTTTTCCGTGGGAAAGAAAACTCACCAGTCCAGGTTCCTTGTGTCAGTATGTAGGGTCCTCTGGGACTGTCAGGGCAGCACAAGTATGAGGTGGGGTCAGCTCTGGTCTGGAACTTATCCTTCGATGTTCGGATTTTTTGAAGTCAGCTTCCCGCTCAGGGTCACAGGACCCTTAGCAAAAACATCGGCTGTTTTCCCTGGGAAAGAAAACTCACCAGTCCAGGTTCCTGATGTCAGTATGTAGGGCTCCTCTGGGACTGTCAGGGCAGCACAAGTATGAGGTGGGGGCAGCTCCGGTCTGGGACTTATCCTTCGATGTTCAGATTTTTTGCAGTCTGCTTCCCGCTGAGGGCCAAAGGACCCTGAGCAAAAACATCGGCCCTTTTCCCAGGGAAAGAAAATTCACCAGTCCAGGTTCCTGATGTCAGTTTGTAGGGCTCCTCTGGGACTGTCAGGGCAGCACAAGTATGAAGGTGGAGGCAGCTTCTCTATGGGGCCCATCCTTCGATGTTCGGATTTTTTGCAGTCAGCGGCTGGTTCAGAGCCACAGGGCCCTGAGCACAAACATTGCCTCTTTTCCCTGGGAAAGAAAACTCACCAGTCCAGGTTCCTGATGTCAGTATGTAGGGCTCCTCTGGGACTGTCAGGGCAGCACAAGTATGAGGTGGGGTCAGCTCTGGTCTGGAACTTATCCTTCGATGTTCGGATTTTTTGCAGTCAGCTTCCCGCTCATGGTCATAGGACCCTTAGCAAAAACATCGGCTGTTTTCCGTGGGAAAGAAAACTCACCAGTCCAGGTTCCTGATGTCAGTATGTAGGGCTCCTCTGGGACTGTCAGGGCAGCACAAGTATGAGGTGGGGGCAGCTCCGGTCTGGGAAACATCCTTCGATGTTCAGAGTTTTTTGCAGTCTGCTTCCCGCTGAGGGCCACAGGACCCTGAGCGAAAACATCGGCTCTTTTCCCTGGGAAACAAAACTCACCAGTCCAGGTTCCTGATGTCAGTTTGTAGGGCTCCTCTGGGACTGTCAGGGCAGCACAAGTATGAAGGTGGAGGCAGCTTCTCTATGGGGCCCATCCTTCGATGTTCGGATTTTTTGCAGTCAGCGGCCGGTTCAGAGCCACCGGGCCCTTAGCAGAAACATCGGCTGTTTTCCCTGGGAAAGAAAACTCACCAGTGCAGGTTCCTGATGTCAGTATGTAGGGCTCCTCTGGGACTGTCAGGGCAGCACAAGTATGAGGTGGGGTAAGCCCCGGTCTGGGACTTACCCTTCCATGTTCGGATATTTTGATATCAGCTGCCTGCTCATTGCCACAGGACCCTGAGCAGAAACCTCGGCTGTTTTCCCTGGGAAACAAAACTCACCAGTCCAGGTTCCTGATGTTAGTTTGTAGGGCTCCTCTGGGACGGTCAGGGAAAAAAAAGTATGAGGATGGGGCAGCTCCAGTCTGGGACACATCCTTCGATGTTCGGATTTTTTGCAGTCAGCGGCTGGTTCAGAGCCACAGGGCCCTAAGCATAAACATCGCCTCTTTTCCCTGGGAAAGAAAACTCACCAGTCCAGGTTCCTGGTGTCAGTATGTAAGGCTCCTCTGGGACTGTCAGGGCAGCACAAGTATGAGGTGGGGTCAGCCCCGGTCTGGGACTTATCTTTCGATGTTCGGATTTTTTGCAGTCAGCTTCCCGCTCAGGGTCACAGGACCCTGAGAAAAAACATCGGCTGTTTTCCCTGGGAAAGAAAACTCACCAGTCCAGGTTCCTGATGTCAGTTTGTAGGGCTCCTCTGGGACTGTCAGGGCAGCACAAGTACGAGGTGGAGGCAGCTTCTCTATGGGGCCCATCCTTCGAAATTCGGATTCTTTGCAATCAGCTGCCTGCTTTATTGCCACAGGACCCTGAACAGAAACATCGGCTGTTTTCCCTGGGAAAGAAAACTCACCAGTCCAGGATCCTGATGTCAGTTTGTAGGGATCCTCTAGGACGGTCAGGGCAAAAAAATTATGAGGATGGGGCAGCTCCGGTCTGGGACAAATCCTTCGATATTAGGAGTTTTTACAGTCAGCGGCCAGTTCACAGCCACAGCGCGCTAAGCACAAACATCGGCTGTTTTCCGTGGGAAAGAAAACTCACCAGTCCAGGTTCCTGATGTCAGTTTGTAGGGCTCCTCTGGGACTGTTAGGGCAGCACAAGTATGTGGTGTGGGTAGCTCCGGTCTGGGAAACATCCTTCGACAATAGGATTTTTTCAGTCTGCTTCTGGTTCAGAGCCACGGTGCCCTCAGCACAAACATCGGCTTTTTTTCCCTGGGAAAGAAAACTCACCAGTCCAAATTCCTGATGTCAGTTTCTAGGGCTCCTCTGGGACTGTAAGGGCAGCACAAGTATAAGGTGGAGGCAGCTTCTCTATGGGGCCCATCCTTCGATGTTCGGGTTTTTTGCAGTCAGCGGCCGGTTCAGAGCAACAGGGCCCTGAGCAGAAACATCGGCTGTTTTCCCTGGGAAAGAAAACTCACCAGTCCAGGTTCCTGATGTCAGTTTGTAGGGCTCCTCTGGGACTGTCAGGGCAGCACAAGTATGAGGTGGAGGCAGCTTCTCTATGGGGTCCATCCTTCGATATTCGGATTTTTTGCAATCAGCTGCCTGCTCATTGCCACAGGACCCTGAGCAGAAACATCGGCTGTTTTCCCTGGGAAAGAAAACTCACCAGTCCAGGTTCCTGATGTCAGTATGTAGGGCTCCTCTGGGATTGTCAGGGCAGCAAAAGTATGAGGTGGGGGCAGCTCCGATCTGGGACTTTTCCTTCGATGTTCCTATTTTTTGCAGTCAGCTTCCTGATAAGGGCCACAGGACCCTGAGCAAAAACATCGGCTCTTTTCCCAGGGAAACAAAACTCACCAGTCCAGGTTCCTGATGTCAGTTTGTAGGGCTCCTCTGGGACTGTCAGGGCAGCACAAGTATGAGGTGGAGGCAGCTTCTCTATGGGGCCCATCCTTCGATGTTCGGATTTTTTGCAGTCAGCGGCCGGTTCAGAGCCACAGGGCCCTGAGCAGAAACATCGGCTGTTTTCTCTGGGAAAGAAAACTCACCAGTCCAGGATCATGATGTCAGTTTTTAGGGCTCCTCTGGGATGGTCAGGGCAAAAAAAGTATGAGGATGGGGCAGCTCCGGTATGGGACACATCCTTCGACATGAGGATTTTCGCAGTCTGCTTCTGGTTCAAAGCCACGGGGCCCTGAGCACAAACATCGGCTTTTTTCCCTGGGAAAGAAAACTCACCAGTCCAGGTTCCTGATGTCAGTATGTAGGGCTCCTCTGGGACTGTCAGGGCAGCACAAGTATGAGGTGGGGTCAGCCCCGGTCTGGGACTTATCCTTCCATGTTGGGATTTTTTGATATCAGCTGCCTGCTCATTGCCACAGGACCCTGAGCAGAAACCTCGGCTGTTGTCCCTGGGAAACAAAACTCACCAGTCCAGGTTCCTGATGTTAGTTTGTAGGGCTCCTCTGGGACGGTCAGGGAAAAAAAAGTATGAGGATGGGGCAGCTCCGGTCTGGGACACATCCTTCGATGTTCGGATTTTTTGCAGTCAGCGGCTGGTTCAGAGCCACAGGGCCCTGAGCACAAACATCACCTCTTTTCCCTGGGAAAGAAAACTCACCAGTCCAGGTTCCTGGTGTCAGTATGTAAGGCTCCTCTGGGACTGTCAGGGCAGCACAAGTATGAGGTGGGGTCAGCCGCGGTCTGGGACTTATCCTTCGATGTTCGGATTTTTTGCAGTCAGCTTCCCGCTCAGGGTCACAGGACCCTGAGAAAAAACATCAGGTGTTTTCTCTGGGAAAGAAAACTCACCAGTCCAGGTTCCTGATATCAGTTTGTAGGGCTCCTCTGGGACTGTCAGGGCAGCACAAGTATGAGGTGGGGTCAGCCGCGGTCTGGGACTTATCCTTCGATGTTCGGATTTTTTGCAATCAGCTTCCCGCTCAGGGTCACAGGACCCTGAGAAAAAACATCAGGTGTTTTCTCTGGGAAAGAAAACTCACCAGTCCAGGTTCCTGATATCAGTTTGTAGGGCTCCTCTGGGACTGTCAGGGCAGCACAAGTATGAGGTAGAGGCAGCTTCTCTATGGGGTCCATCCTTCGATATTCGGATTTTTTGATATCAGCTGCCTGCTCATTGCCACAGGACCCTGAGCAGAAACATGGGCTTTTTTCCCTGGGAAAGAAAACTCACCAGTCCAGGTTCCTGATGTCAGTTTGCAGGAATCCTCTGGGACGGTCACGGCAAAAAAAGTATGAGGATGGGGCAGCTCCGGTCTGGGACAAATCCTTCGATATTAGGATTTTTTGCAGTCAGCGGCCAGTTCAGAGCCACAGGTCGCTGAGCACAAACATTGCCTGTTTTCCCTGGGAAAGAAAACTCACCAGTCCAGGTTCCTTGTGTCAGTATGTAGGGTCCTCTGGGACTGTCAGGGCAGCACAAGTATGAGGTGGGGTCAGCTCTGGTCTGGAACTTATCCTTCGATGTTCGAATTTTTTGCAGTCTGCTTCCCGCTGAGGGCCACAGGACCCTGAGCAAAAACATCGGCTCTTTTCCCAGGGAAACAAAACTCACCAGTCCAGGTTCCTGATGTCAGTTTGTAGGGCTCCTCTGGGACTGTCAGGGCAGCACAAGTATGAAGGTGGAGGCAGCTTCTCTATGGGGCCCATCCTTCGATGTTCGGATTTTTTGCAGTCAGCGGCTGGTTCAGAGCCACAGGGCCCTGAGCACAAACATCGCCTCTTTTCCCTGGGAAAGAAAACTCACCAGTCCAGGTTCCTGATGTCAGTATGTAAGGCTCCTCTGGGACTGTCAGGGCAGCACAAGTATGAGGTGGGGTCAGCTTCGGTCTGGGACTTATCCTTCGATGTTCGGATTTTTTGCAGTCAGCTTCCCGCTCAGGGTCACAGGACCCTGAGAAAAAACATCGGCTGTTTTCCCTGGGAAAGAAAACTCACCAGTCCAGGTTCCTGATGTCAGTTTGTAGGGCTCCTCTGGGACTGTCAGGGCAGCACAAGTATGAGGTGGAGGCAGCTTCTCTATGGGGTCCATCCTTCGATATTCGGATTTTTTGCAATCAGCTGCCTGCTCATTGCCACTGGACCCTGAGCAGAAACATCGGCTGTTTTCCCTGGGAAAGAAAACTCACCAGTCCAGGATCCTGATGTCAGTTTGTAGGGATCCTCTGGGACGGTCAGGGCAAAAAAATTATGAGGATGGGGCAGCTCCGGTCTGGGACAAATCCTTCGATATTAGGATTTTTTGCAGTCAGCGGCCAGTTCAGGGCCACAGCGCGCTAAGCACAAACATCGGCTGTTTTCCGTGGGAAAGAAAACTCACCAGTCCAGGTTCCTGATGTCAGTATGTAGGGCTCCTCTGGGACTGTCAGGGCAGCACAAGTATGAGGTGGGGGCAGCTCCGGTCTGGGACTTATCCTTCGATGTTCAGATTTTTTGCAGTCTGCTTCCCGCTGAGGGCCACAGGACCCTGAGCAAAAACATCGGCCCTTTTCCCAGGGAAAGAAAATTCACCAGTCCAGGTTCCTGATGTCAGTTTGTAGGGCTCCTCTGGGACTGTTAGGGCAGCACAAGTATGTGGTGTGGGTAGCTCCGGTCTGGGAAACATCCTTCGACATTAGGATTTTTGCAGTCTGCTTCTGGTTCAGAGCCACGGGGCCCTCAGCACAAACATCGGCTTTTTTTTCCCTGGGAAAGAAAACTCACCAGTCCAAATTCCTCATGTCAGTTTCTAGGGCGACTCTGGGACTGTCAGGGCAGCACAAGTATGAGGTGGAGGCAGCTTCTCTATGGGGCCCATCCTTCGATGTTCGGGTTTTTTGCAGTCAGCGGCCGGTTCAGAGCAACAGGGCCCTGAGCAGAAACATCGGCTGTTTTCCCTTGGAAAGAAAACTCACCAGTCCAGGTTCCTGATGTCAGTATGTAGGGCTCCTCTGGGACTGTCAGGGCAGCACAAGTATGAGGTGGGGTCAGCCCCGGTCTGGGAGTTATCCTTCGATGCTCAGATTTTTTGCAGTCAGCTTCCCGCTCAGGGTCACAGGACCCTGAGAAAAAATATCAGGTGTTTTCTCTGGGAAAGAAAACTCACCAGTCCAGGTTCCTGATGTCAGTTTGTAGGGCTCCTCTGGGACTGTCAGGGCAGCACAAGTATGAGGTAGAGGCAGCTTCTCTATGGGGTCCATCCTTCGATATTCGGATTTTTTGATATCAGCTGCCTGCTCATTGCCACAGGAATCTGAGCAGAAACATCGGCTGTTTTCCCTGGGAAAGAAAACTCACCAGTCCAGGATCCTGATGTCAGTTTGCAGGGATCCTCTGGGACGGTCAGGGCAAAAAAAGTATGAGGATGGGGCGGCTCCGGCCTGGGACACATCCTTCGATATGAGGATTTTTTGCAGTCAGCGTCCGGTTCAGAGCCACAGGGCCCTGAGCACAAACATCGGCTGTTTTCCCTGGGAAAGAAAACTCACCAGTCCAGGTTCCTGATGTCAGTATGTAGGGCTCCTCTGGGACTGTCAGGGCAGCACAAGTATGAGGTGGGGTCAGCTCTGGTCTGGAACTTATCCTTCGATGTTCGGATTTTTTGCAGTCAGCTTCCCGCTCAGGGTCACAGGACCCTTAGCAAAAACATCGGCTGTTTTCCCTGGGAAAGAAAACTCACCAGTCCAGGTTCCTGATGTCAGTATGTAGGGCTCCTCTGGGACTGTCAGGGCAGCACAAGTATGAGGTGGGGGCAGCTCCGGTCTGGGAAACATCCTTCGATGTTCAGAGTTTTTTGCAGTCTGCTTCCCGCTGAGGGCCACAGGACCCTGAGCGAAAACATCGGCTCTTTTCCCAGGGAAACAAAACTCACCAGTCCAGGTTCCTGATGTCAGTTTGTAGGGCTCCTCTGGGACTGTCAGGGCAGCACAAGTATGAAGGTGGAGGCAGCTTCTCTATGGGGCCCATCCTTCGATGTTCGGATTTTTTGCAGTCAGCGGCCGGTTCAGAGCCACCGGGCCCTCAGCAGAAACATCGGCTGTTTTCCCTGGGAAAGAAAACTCACCAGTTCAGGTTCCTGATGTCAGTATGTAGGGCTCCTCTGGGACTGTCAGGGCAGCACAAGTATGAGGTGGGGTAAGCCCCGGTCTGGGACTTACCCTTCCATGTTCGGATATTTTGATATCAGCTGCCTGCTCATTGCCACAGGACCCTGAGCAGAAACCTCGGCTGTTTTCCCTGGGAAACAAAACTCACCAGTCCAGGTTCCTGATGTTAGTTTGTAGGGCTCCTCTGGGACGGTCAGGGAAAAAAAAATGTATGAGGATGGGGCAGCTCCAGTCTGGGACACATCCTTCGATGTTCGGATTTTTTGCAGTCAGCGGCTGGTTCAGAGCCACAGGGCCCTAAGCATAAACATCGCCTCTTTTCCCTGGGAAAGAAAACTCACCAGTCCAGGTTCCTGATGTCAGTATGTAAGGCTCCTCTGGGACTGTCAGGGCAGCACAAGTATGAGGTGGGGTCAGCCCCGGTCTGGGACTTATCCTTCGATGTTCGGATTTTTTGCAGTCAGCTTCCCGCTCAGGGTCACAGGACCCTGAGAAAAAACATCGGCTGTTTTCCCTGGGAAAGAAAACTCACCAGTCCAGGTTCCTGATGTCAGTTTGTAGGGCTCCTCTGGGACTGTCAGGGCAGCACAAGTACGAGGTGGAGGCAGCTTCTCTATGGGGCCCATCCTTCGAAATTCGGATTCTTTGCAATCAGCTGCCTGCTTTATTGCCACAGGACCCTGAACAGAAACATCGGCTGTTTTCCCTGGGAAAGAAAACTCACCAGTCCAGGATCCTGATGTCAGTTTGTAGGGATCCTCTAGGACGGCCAGGGCAAAAAAATTATGAGGATGGGGCAGCTCCGGTCTGGGACAAATCCTTCGATATTAGGAGTTTTTACAGTCAGCGGCCAGTTCACAGCCACAGCGCGCTAAGCACAAACATCGGCTGTTTTCCGTGGGAAAGAAAACTCACCAGTCCAGGTTCCTGATGTCAGTTTGTAGGGCTCCTCTGGGACTGTTAGGGCAGCACAAGTATGTGGTGTGGGTAGCTCCGGTCTGGGAAACATCCTTCGACAATAGGATTTTTTCAGTCTGCTTCTGGTTCAGAGCCACGGTGCCCTCAGCACAAACATCGGCTTTTTTTCCCTGGGAAAGAAAACTCACCAGTCCAAATTCCTGATGTCAGTTTCTAGGGCTCCTCTGGGACTGTAAGGGCAGCACAAGTATGAGGTGGAGGCAGCTTCTCTATGGGGCCCATCCTTCGATGTTCGGGTTTTTTGCAGTCAGCGGCCGGTTCAGAGCAACAGGGCCCTGAGCAGAAACATCGGCTGTTTTCCCTTGGAAAGAAAACTCACCAGTCCAGGTTCCTGATGTCAGTAGGTAGGGCTCCTCTGGGACTGTCAGGGCAGCACAAGTATGAGGTGGGGTCAGCCCCGGTCTGGGACTTATCCTTTGATGTTCGGATTTTTTGCACTCAGCTTCCCGCTCAGGGTCACAGGACCCTGAGAAAAAACATCAGGTGTTTTCTCTGGGAAAGAAAACTCACCAGTCCAGGTTCCTGATGTCAGTTTGTAGGGCTCCTCTGGGACTGTCAGGGCAGCACAAGTATGAGTTAGAGGCAGCTTCTCTATGGGGTCCATCCTTCGATATTCGGATTTTTTGATATCAGCTGCCTGCTCATTGCCACAGGACCCTGAGCAGAAACATCGGCTGTTTTCCCTGGGAAAAACAACTCTCCAGTCCAGGATCCTGATGTCAGTTTGTAGGGCTCCTCTGGGACGGTCAGGGAAAAAAAAGTATGAGGATGGGGTAGCTCCGGTCTGGGACACATCCTTCGATGTTCGGATTTTTTGCAGTCAGCGGCCGGTTCAGAGCAACACGGCCCTGAGCACAAACATCGCCTCTTTTCCCTGGGAAAGAAAACTCACCAGTCCAGGTTCCTGGTGTCAGTATATAAGGCTCCTCTGGGACTGTCAGGGCAGCACAAGTATGAGGTGGGGTCAGCACCGGTCTGGGACTTATCCTTCGATGTTCGGATTTTTTGCAGTCAGCTTCCCGCTCAGGGTCACAGGACCCTGAGAAAAAACATCGGCTGTTTTCCCTGGGAAAGAAAACTCACCAGTCCAGGTTCCTGATGTCAGTTTGTAGGGCTCCTCTGGGACTGTCAGGGCAGCACAAGTATGAGGTGGAGGCAGCTTCTCTATGGGGTCCATCCTTCGATATTCGGATTTTTTGATATCAGCTGCCTGCTCATTGCCCAAGGACCCTGAGCAGAAACATCGGCTGTTTTCCCTGGGAAAGAAAACTCACCAGTCCAGGATCATGATGTCAGTTTGTAGGGCTCCTCTGGGACGGTCAGGGAAAAAAAAGTATGAGGATGGGGCAGCTCCGGTCTGGGACACATCCTTCGATGTTCAGATTTTTTGCAGTCAGCGGCCGGTTCAGAGCCACAGGGCCCTGAGCACAAACATCGCCTGTTTTTCCTGGGAAAGAAAACTCAACAGTCCAGGTTCCTGATGTCAGTTTGTAGGGCTCCTCTGGGACTGTCAGGGCAGCACAAGTATGAGGTAGAGGCAGCTTCTCTATGGGGTCCATCCTTCGATATTCGGATTTTCTGATATCAGCTGCCTGCTCATTGCCACAGGACCCTGAGCAGAAACATCGGCTGTTTTCCCTGGGAAAGAAAACTCACCAGTCCAGGTTCATGATGTCAGTTTGCAGGGATCCTCTGGGACGGTCAGGGCAAAAAAAGTATGAGGATGGGGCAGCTCCCGTCTGGGACAAATCCTTCGATATTAGGATTTTTTGCAGTCAGCGGCCAGTGCAGAGCCACAGGGCGCTGAGCACAAACATCGGCTGTTTTCCCTGGGAAAGAAAACTCACCAGTCCAGGTTCCTTGTGTCAGTATGTAGGGCTCCTCTGGGACTGTCAGGGCAGCACAAGTATGAGGTGGGGTCAGCTCTGGTCTGGAACTTATCCTTCGATGTTCGGATTTTTTGAAGTCAGCTTCCCGCTCAGGGTCACAGGACCCTGAGCAAAACCATCGGCTGTTTTCCCTGGGAAAGAAAATTCACCAGTCCAGGTTCCTGATGTCACTTTGTAGGGCTCCTCTGGGACTGTCAGGGCAGCACAAGTATGAGGTTGGGTCAGCCCCGGTCTGGGACTTATCCTTCCATGTTCGGATTTTTTGATATCAGCTGCCTGCTCATTGCCACAGGACCCTGAGCAGAAACCTCGGCTGTTATCCCTGGGAAACAAAACTCACCAGTCCAGGTTCCTGATGTTAGTTTGTAGGGCTCCTCTGGGACGGTCAGGGAAAAAAAAGTATGAGGATGGGGCAGCTCCAGTCTGGGACACATCCTTCGAAGTTCGGATTTTTTGCAGTCAGCGGCTGGTTCAGAGCGTCAGGGCCCTGAGCACAAACATCGCCTCTTTTCCCTGGGAAAGAAAACTCACCAGTCCAGGTTCCTGATTTCAGTATGTAAGGCTCCTCTGGGACTGTCAGGGCAGCACAAGTATGAGGTGGGGTCAGCTTCGGTCTGGGACTTATCCTTCGATGTTCGGATTTTTTGCAGTCAGCTTCCCGCTCAGGGTCACAGGACCCTGAGAAAAAACATCGGCTGTTTTCCCTGGGAAAGAAAACTCACCAGTCCAGGTTCCTGATGTCAGTTTGTAGGGCTCCTCTGGGACTGTCAGGGCAGCACAAGTATGAGGTGGAGGCAGCTTCTCTATGGGGTCCATCCTTCGATATTCGGATTTTTTGCAATCAGCTGCCTGCTCATTGCCACAGGACCCTGAGCAGAAACATCGGCTGTTTTCCCTGGGAAAGAAAACTCACCAGTCCAGGACCCTGATGTCAGTTTGTAGGGATCCTCTGGGACGGTCAGGGCAAAAAAATTATGAGGATGGGGCAGCTCCGGTCTGGGACAAATCCTTCGATATTAGGATTTTTTGCAGTCAGCGGCCAGTTCAGAGCCACAGCGCGCTAAGCACAAACATCGGCTGTTTTCCGTGGGAAAGAAAACTCACCAGTCCAGGTTCCTGATGTCAGTATGTAGGGCTCCTCTGGGACTGTCAGGGCAGCACAAGTATGAGGTGGGGGCAGCTCCGGTCTAGGACTTATCCTTCGATGTTCAGATTTTTTGCAGTCTGCTTCCCGCTGAGGGCCACAGGACCCTGAGCAAAAACATCGCCTGTTTTCCCTGGGAAAGAAAACTCACCAGTCCAGGTTCCTGATGTCAGTTTGTAGGGCTCCTCTGGGACTGTTAGGGCAGCACAAGTATGTGGTGTGGGTAGCTCTGGTCTGGGAAACATCCTTCGACATTAGGATTTTTGCAGTCTGCTTCTGGTTCAGAGCCACGGGGCCCTCAGCACAAACATCGGCGTTTTTTCCCTGGGAAAGAAAACTCACCAGTCCAAATTCCTGATGCCAGTTTCTAGGGCTCCTCTGGGACTGTAAGGGCAGCACAAGTATGAGGTGGAGGCAGCTTCTCTATGGGGCCCATCCTTCGATGTTCGGGTTTTTTGCAGTCAGCGGCCGGTTCAGAGCAACAGGGCCCTGAGCAGAAACATCGGCTGTTTTCCCTGGGAAAGAAAACTCACCAGTCCAGGTTCCTGATGTCAGTAGGTAGGGCTCCTCTGGGACTGTCAGGGCAGCACAAGTATGAGGTGGGGTCAGCCCCGGTCTGGGACTTATCCTTCGATGTTTGGATTTTTTGCAGTCAGCTTCCCGCTCAGGGTCACAGGACCCTGAGCAAAAACATCGGCTCTTTTCCCAGGGAAACAAAACTCACCAGTCCAGGTTCCTGATGTCAGTTTGTAGGGCTCCTCTGGGACTGTCAGGGCAGCACAAGTATGAAGGTGGAGGCAGCTTCTCTATGGGGCCCATCCTTCGATGTTCGGATTTTTTGCCGTCAGCGCCTGGTTCAGAGCCACAGGGCCCTGAGCAGAAACATCGGCTGTTCTCCCTGGGAAAGAAAACTCACCAGTTCAGGATCCTGATGTCAGTATGTAGGGCTCCTCTGGGACTGCCAGGGCAGCACAAGTATGAGGTTGGGTCAGCCCCGGTCTGGGACTTATCCTTCCATGTTCGGATTTTTTGATATCAGCTGCCTGCTCATTGCCACAGGACCCTGAGCAGAAACCTCGGCTGTTTTCCCTGGGAAACAAAACTCACCAGTCCAGGTTCCTGATGTCAGTTTGTAGGGCTCCTCTGGGACGGTCAGGGAAAAAAAAGTATGAGGATGGGGCAGCTCCCGTCTGGGACACATCCTTCGATGTTCGGATTTTTTGCAGTCAGCGGCTGGTTCAGAGCCACAGGGCCCTGAGCACAAACATCGCCTCTTTTCCCTGGGAAAGAAAACTCACCAGTCCAGGTTCCTGATGTCAGTATGTAAGGCTCCTCTGGGACTGTCAGGGCAGCACAAGTATGAGGTGGGGTCAGCTTCGGTCTGGGACTTATCCTTCGATGTTCGGATTTTTTGCAGTCAGCTTCCCGCTCAGGGTCACAGGACCCTGAGAAAAAACATCGGCTGTTTTCCCTGGGAAAGAAAACTCACCAGTCCAGGTTCCTGATGTCAGTTTGTAGGGCTCCTCTGGGACTGTCAGGGCAGCACAAGTATGAGGTGGAGGCAGCTTCTCTATGGGGTCCATCCTTCGATATTCGGATTTTTTGCAATCAGCTGCCTGCTCATTGCCACAGGACCCTGAGCAGAAACATCGGCTGTTTTCCCTGGGAAAGAAAACTCACCAGTCCAGGATCCTGATGTCAGTTTGTAGGGATCCTCTGGGACGGTCAGGGCAAAAAAATTATGAGGATGGGGCAGCTCCGGTCTGGGACAAATCCTTCGATATTAGGATTTTTTGCAGTCAGCAGCCAGTTCAGAGCCACAGCGCGCTAAGCACAAACATCGGCTGTTTTCCGTGGGAAAGAAAACTCACCAGTCCAGGTTCCTGATGTCAGTATGTAGGGCTCCTCTGGGACTGTCAGGGCAGCACAAGTATGAGGTGGGGGCAGCTCCGGTCTAGGACTTATCCTTCGATGTTCAGATTTTTTGCAGTCTGCTTCCCGCTGAGGGCCACAGGACCCTGAGCAAAAACATCGGCCCTTTTCCCAGGGAAAGAAAACTCACCAGTCCAGGTTCCTGATGGCAGTATGTAGGGCTCCTCTGGGACTGTTAGGACAGCACAAGTATGAGGGGTGGGCAGCTCCGGTCTGGGAAACATCCTTCGACATTAGGATTTTTGCAGTCTGCTTCTGGTTCAGAGCCACGGTGCCCTCAGCACAAACATCGGCTTTTTTTCCCTTGGAAAGAAAACTCACCAGTCCAAATTCCTGATGTCAGTTTCTAGGGCTCCTCTGGGACTGTCAGGGCAGCACAAGTATGAGGTGGAGGCAGCTTCTCTATGGGGCCCATCCTTCGATGTTCGGGTTTTTTGCAGTCAGCGGCCGGTTCAGAGCAACAGGGCCCTGAGCAGAAACATCGGCTGTTTTCCCTGGGAAAGAAAACTCACCAGTCCAGGTTCCTGATGTCAGTATGTAGGGCTCCTCTGGGACTGTCAGGGCAGCACAAGTATGAGGTGGGTTCAGCCCCGGTCCGGGACTTATCCTTTGATGTTCGGATTTTTTGCAGTCAGCTTCCCGCTCAGGGTCACAGGACCCTGAGAAAAAACATCAGGTGTTTTCTCTGGGAAAGAAAACTCACCAGCCCAGGTTCCTGATGTCAGTTTTTAGGGCTCCTCTGGGACTGTCAGGGCAGCACAAGTATGAGGTAGAGGCAGCTTTTCTATGGGGTCCATCCTTCGATATTCGGATTTTTTGATATCAGCTGCCTGCTCATTGCCACAGGACCCTGAGCAGAAACATCGGCTGTTTTCCCTGGGAAAGACTACTCTCCAGTCCAGGATCCTGATGTCAGTTTGTAGGGCTCCTCTGGGACGGTCAGGGAAAAAAAAGTATGAGGATGGGGCAGCTCCGGTCTGGGACACATCCTTCGATGTTCGGATTTTTTGCAGTCAGCGGCCGGTTCAGAGCAACACGGCCCTGAGCACAAACATCGCCTCTTTTCCCTGGGAAAGAAAACTCACCAGTCCAGGTTCCTGGTGTCAGTATGTAAGGCTCCTCTGGGACTGTCAGGGCAGCACAAGTATGAGGTGGGGTCAGCTCCGGTCTGGGACTTATCCTTCGATGTTCGTATTTTTTGCAGTCAGCTTCCCGCTCAGGGTCACAGGACCCTGAGCAAAAACATCGGCTCTTTTCCCTGGGAAAGAAAACTCACCAGTCCAGGTTCCTGATGTCAGTATGTAGGGCTCCTCTGGGACTGTCAGGTCAGCACAAGTATGAGGTGGAGGAAGCTTCTCTACGGGGCCCATCCTTCGATATTCGGATTTTTTGATGTCAGCTGACTGCTCATTGCCACAGGACCCTGAGCAGAAACATTTGCTGTTTTCCCTGGGAAAGACAACTCACCAGTCATGGATCCTGATGTCATTATATAGGGCTCCTCTGCGACGGTCAGGGAAAAAAAAGTATGAGGATGGGGCAGCTCCCGTCTGGGACACATCCTTCGATGTTCGGATTTTTTGCAGTCAGCTTCCCGCTCAGGGTCACAGGACCCTGAGCAAAAACATCGGCTGTTTTCCCAGGGAAACAAAACTCACCAGTCCAGGTTCCTGATGTCAGTTTGTAGGGCTCCTCTGGGACTGTCAGGGCAGCACAAGTATGAGGTGGAGGCAGCTTCTCTATGGGGCCCATCCTTCGATGTTCGGATTTTTTGCAGTCAGCGGCCGGTTCAGAGCCACAGGGCCCTGAGCAGAAACATCGGCTGTTTTCCCTGGGAAAGAAAACTCACCAGTACAGGATTCTGATGCCAGTTTGTAGGGCTCCTCTGGGACTGTTAGGGCAGCACAAGTATGAGGTGTGGGCAGCTCCGGTCTAGGACTTATCCTTCGACATTAGGATTTTTTGCAGTCAGCGGCCTGTTCAGAGCCACAGCGCGCTAAGCACAAACATCGCCTGTTTTCCCTGGGAAAGAAAACTCACCAGTCCAGGTTCCTGATGTCAGTATGTAGGGCTCCTCTGGGACTGTCAGGGCAGCACAAGTATGAGGTGGGGTCAGCCCCGGTCTGGGACTTATGCTTCCATGTTCGGATTTTTTGCAGTCAGCTTCCCGCTCAGGGTCACAGGACCCTGAGATAAAACATGGGCTGTTTTCCCTGGGAAAGAAAACTCACCAGTCCAGGTTCCTGGTGTCAGTATGTAAGGCTCCTCTTGGAGTGTCAGGGCAGCACAAGTATGAGGTGGGGTCAGCCCCGGTCTGGGACTTATCCTTCGATGTTCAGATTTTTTGCAGTCAGCTTCCCGCTAAGGGCCACAAGACCTTGAACAAAAACATCGGCTCTTTTCCCAGGGAAACAAAACTCACCAGTCCAGGTTCCTGATGTCAGTTTGTAGGGCTCCTGTGGGACGGTCAGGGAAAAAAAAGTATGAGGATGGGGCAGCTCCGGTCTGGGACACATCCTTCGATGTTCGGATTTTTTGCAGTCAGCGGCCGGTTCAGAGCAACACGGCCCTGAGCAGAAACATCGGCTGTTTTCCCTGGGAAAGAAAACTCACCAGTCCAGGTTCCTGATGTCAGTATTTAGGGCTCCTTTGGGACTGTCAGGGCAGCACAAGTATGAGGTGGGGGCAGCTTCTCTATGGGGTCCATCCTTCGATATTCGGATTTTTTGCAATCAGCTGCCTGCTCATTGCCCAAGGACCCTGAGCAGAAACATCGGCTGTTTTCCCTGGGAAAGAAAACTCACCAGTCCAGGATCCTGATGTCAGTTTGTAGGGATCCTCTGGGATGGTCAGGGCAAAAAAAGTATGAGGATGGGGCAGCTCCGGTCTGGGACAAATCCTTCGATATTAGGATTTTTTGCAGTCAGCGGCCAGTTCAGAGCCACAGCGCGCTAAGCACAAACATCAGCTGTTTTCCGTGGGAAAGAAAACTCACCAGTCCAGGTTCCTGATGGCAGTATGTAGGGCTCCTCTGGGACTGTTAGGACAGCACAAGTATGAGGGGTGGGCAGCTCCGGTCTGGGAAACATCCTTCGACATTAGGATTTTTGCAGTCTGCTTCTGGTTCAGAGCTACGGTGCCCTCAGCACAAACATCGGCGTTTTTTCCCTTGGAAAGAAAACTCACCAGTCTAAATTCCTGATGTCAGTTTGTAGGGCTCCTCTGGGACTGTCAGGGCAGCACAAGTATGAGGTGGAGGCAGCTTCTCTATGGGGCCCATCCTTCGATGTTCGGGTTTTTTGCAGTCAGCGGCCGGTTCAGAGCAACACGGCCCTGAGCAGAAACATCGCCTATTTTCCCTGGGAAAGAAAACTCACCAATCCAGGTTCCTGATGTCAGTATGTAGGGCTCCTCTGGGACTGTCAGGGCAGCACAAGTATGAGGTGTGGGCAGCTCCGGTCTGGGACTTATCCTTCGATGTTCGGATGTTTTGCAGTCAGCTTCCCGCTCAGGGTCACAGGACGCTGAGGAAAAACATCGGCAGTTTTCCGTTGGAAAGAAAACTCACCAGTCCAGGTTCCTGATGTCAGTATGTAGGGCTCCTCTGGGACTGTCAGGGCATCACAAGTATGAGGTGGAGGCAGCTTCTCTATGGGGCCCATCCTTCGATATTCGGATTTTTTGATATCAGCTGCCTGCCCATTGCCACAGGAGTCTAAGCAGAAACATCGGCTGTTTTCCCTGGGAAAGACAACTCACCAGTCCAGGATCCTGATGTCAGTTTGTAGGGCTCCTCTTGGACTATCAGGGCAGAAAAAGTATGAGGTGGGGGCAGCTCCGGTCTGGGACACATCCTTCGATGTTCGGATTTTTTGCAGTCAGCTTCCCGCTCAGGGTCACAGGACCCTGAGCAAAAACATCGGCTGTTTTCCCTGGGAAAGAAAACTCACCAGTCCAGGTTCCTGATGTCAGTTTGTAGGGCTCCTCTGGGACTGTCAGGGCAGCACAAGTATGAGGTGGAGGAAGCTTCTCTATGGGGCCCATCCTTCGATATTCGGACTTTTTGATATCAGCTGCCTGCTCATTGCCACAGGACCCTGAGCAGAAACATCGCCTGTTTTCCCTGGGAAAGAAAACTCACCAGTCCAGGTTCCTGGTGTCAGTATGTAGGGCTCCTCTGGGACTGTCAGGGCAGCACAAGTATGAGGTGGGGACAGCCCCGGTCTGAGAGTTATCCTTCGATGATCGGATTTTTTGCAGTCAGCTTCCCGCTCAGGGTCACAGGACCCTGAGCAAAAACATCGGCTGTTTTCCCTGGGAAAGAAAACTAACCAGTCCAGGTTCCTGATGTCAGTATGTAAGGCTCCTCTGAGACTGTCAGGGCAGCATAAGTATGAGGTGGAGGCAGCTTCTCTATGGGGCCCATCCTTCGATGTTCGGATTTTTTGCAGTCAGCGGCCGGCTCAGAGCCACACGGCCCTGAGCAGAAACATCAGCTTTTTTCCCTGGGAAAGAAAACTCACCAGTCCAGGATCATGATGTCAGTTTGTAGGGATCCTCTGGGACGGTCAGGGCAAAAAAATTATGAGGATGCGGTAGCTCTGGTCTGGGACAAACCCTCTGATATTGGGATTTTTTGCAGTCAGCGGCCAGTTCAGAGCCACAGGGCGCTGAGCACAAACATCGCCTGCTTTCCCTGGGAAAGAAAACTCACCAGTCCAGGTTCCTGGTGTCAGTATGTAGGGCTCCTCTGGGACTGTCAGGGCAGCACAAGTATGAGGTGGGGTCAGCCCCGGTCTGGGACTTATCCTTCGATGTTCGGATTTTTTGCAGTCAGCTTCCCGCTCAGGGTCACAGGACCCTGAGCAAAAATTAGGCTGTTTTCCCTGGGACAGAAAACTAACCAGTCCAGGTTCCTGATGTCAGTTTGTAGGGCTCCTCTGGGACTGTCAGGGCAGCAAAAGTATGAGGTGGGGGCAGCTCCGATCTGGGACTTAGCCTTCGATGTTCAGATTTTTTGCAGTCAGCTTCCCGCTAAGGGCCACAGGACCCTGAGCAAAAACATCGGCTCTTTTCCGAGGGAAAGAAAACTCACCAGTCCAGGTTCCTGATGTCAGTTTGTAGGGCTCCCCTGGGACTGTCAGGGCAGCACAAGTATGAGGTGGAGGCAGCTTCTCTATGGGGCCCATCCTTCGATGTTCGGATTTTTTGCAGTCAGCGGCCGGTTCAGAGCCACAGGGCCCTGAGCAGAAACATCGGCTGTTTTCCCTGGGAAAGAAAACTCACCAGTCCAGCATCATGATGTCAGTTTGTAGGGCTCCTCTGGGACTGTGAGGGCAGCACAAGTATGAGGTGGGGTCAGCTCCGGTCTGGGACTTATCCTTCGATGTTCGGATTTTTTGCTGTCAGCATCCCGCTCAGGGTCAAAGGACCCTGAGCAAAAACATCGCCTGTTTTCCCTGGGAAAGAAAACTCACCAGTCCAGGTTCCTGATGTCAGTTTGTAGGGCTCCTCTGGGACTGTTAGGGCAGCACAAGTATGAGGTGTGGGCAGCTCCGGTCTGGGAAACATCCTTCGACATTAGGATTTTCGAAGTCTGCTTCTGGTTCAGAGCCACAGGGCCCTGAGTACAAACATCGGCTGTTTTCCCTGGGAAACAAAACTCACGAGTCCAGGTTCCTGATGTCAGTTTGTAGGGCTCCTCTGGGACTGTCAGGGCAGCACAAGTATGAGGTGGAGGCAACTTCTCTATGGGGCCCATCCTTCGATATTCGGATTTTTTGCGATCAGCTGCCTGCTAATTGCCACAGGACCCTGAGCAGAAACATCGGCTGTTTTCCCTGGGAAGGACAACTTACCAGTCCAGGATCCTGATGTCAGTTTGTAGGGCTCCTCTGGGACGGTCAGGGAAAAAAAAGTATGAGGATGGGGCAGCTCCGGTCTTGGACACATCCTTCGATGATGGGATTTTTTGCAGTCAGCGGCCGGTTCAGGGTCACAGGACCCTGAGATAAAACATCGCCTGTTTTCCCTGGGAAAGAAAACTCACCAATCCAGGTTTCTGATGTCAGTTTGTAGGGCTCCTCTGGGACTGTCAGGGCAGCACAAGTATGAGGTGTGGGCAGTTCCTGTCTGGGACTTATCCTTCGATGTTCGGATTTTTTGCAATCAGCTTCCCACTCAGAGCCACAGGGCCCTGAGCACAAATATCGGCTGTTTTCCCGCGGAAAGAAAACTCACCAGTCCAGGTTCCTGATGTCAGTTTGTAGGGCTCCCCGGGGACTGTCAGGGCAGCACAAAAATGAGGTGGGGGCAGCTCCGGTCTGGGACACATCCTTCGATATTAGGATTTTTTGTAGTCAGCTTCCCACTCAGTGCCACAGGGCCCTCGGCAAAAACATCGGCTGTTTTCCCTGGGAAAGAAAACTCATAAGTATGAGGTGGAGGCAGCTTCTCTATGGGCCCCATCCTTTGATATTAGGATTTTTTGCAGTCAGCTGCCGGTTCAGTGTCACAGAGCCCTGAGCCCAAATGTCGGCTGTTTTCCCTGGGAAAGAAAACTCACCAGTCCAGATTCCTGATGTCAGTATGTAGGGCTCCTCTGGGACTGTCAGGGCAGCACAAGTATGAGGTGGGGGCAGCTCCGGTCTGGGACTTATCCTTCGAGGTTCGGACTTTTTGCAGTCAGCTTCCCGCTCAGGGTCACAGGACCATGAGCAAAACCATCGGCTGTTTACCCTGGGAAAGAAAACTCACCAGTCCTGGTTCCTGATGTCAGTTTGCAGGGCTCCTCTGGGACTTTCAGGAGAGCAAAAGTATGAGATGGGGGCAGATCCTGTCAGGGAGTTACCCTTCGATGTTCGGATTTTTGCAGTCAGCTTCCCGCTCCGGGTGACAGGACACTGAGCAAAATCATCGGCTGTTTTCCCTGGGAAGGAAAACTCACCAGTCCAGGTTCCTGATGTCAGTTTGTAGGGCTCTCCTGGGACTTTCAGGGCAGCACAAGTATGACAGAGGGGCAGATCCTGTCTGGGACTTATCCTTCGATGTTCGGATTTTTTGCAGTCAGCGGCCGGTTCAGAGCAACACGGCCCTGAGCAGAAACATCGGCTGTTTTCCCTGGGAAAGAAAACTCACCAGTCCAGGTTCCTGATGTCAGTATTTAGGGCTCCTCTGGGACTGTCAGGGCAGCACAAGTATGAGGTGGGGGCAGCTTCTCTATGGGGTCCATCCTTCGATATTCGGATTTTTTGCAATCAGCTGCCTGCTCATTGCCCAAGGACCCTGAGCAGAAACATCGGCTGTTTTCCCTGGGAAAGAAAACTCACCAGTCCAGGTTCCTGATGTCAGTTTGTAGGGCTTCTCTGGGACTGTCAGGGCAGCACACGTTTGTTCCCATGTCCTGGTGGCCCTGAGCGGGCAGGCGATTGCAAGAAATCCGAACATCAACAGATAAGTCCGAGACAGGAGCTTCCCCCACCTCATACTTGTGGTGCCCTGACAGTCCCAGGGGTGCCCTACAAACTGACATCAGGAACCTGGAGTGGTGAGTTTTCTGTCCAGGGAAAGAGCCGGAGTTTTTGCTTAGGGTCCTGTGGCTGTGAGCAGGAATCTGATTGCAAAAAATCTGAACATCGAAGGATTTTTATTTTATTTTTTTTTTATTTTAGGCCCAAAAAAGCATACATTTTAAACAGGAACTTTCTCAAAATCAAGTGTTTCAATAAACCCCAAAAACTCTAACATATTTTAAATAACTTATAAAAGGCCAATAAATATAAAACAATTTTCGACAACCCACAACTGTCTAGAACTATCTATAATTAACCTTCTTTATAAAAACCCAAAAAATGCTCCTTACCACCTCAACAATACATCACCAGCAACACCAACCAAGTCAAAATACTTTAACTCCCATCCAAAAAATGCTCTAGAAACTGAAACACTAAAATTCATCTACAAAACCCACTCACCCTTCAACAACCTCCTCTAACCTATACACAAATTTAAAATAAATAGGAATTAACTATAAACTATCATACCTTAAATAACTCCACCATTAAACACTACTGTACCAAACTTATTAAAACTCCAATACAAACTAAAATCAAAAACCACAAAATAAGACACTACTGTTAATATTACCAATGTATTTTTCCTCCATTCCTCTAACAACTAAATACAAACCTCAATTTACCTTCACTTGAAAAACATACAATACACCTACAACCAACTACCCCAAAAATAAAAACACAGTCCTACCATCTAGCATAAATTCCTCCAAATGAAACTTAAAAAATCAAACTCCAAATCATCTCTAATAATCCAACAACATTAGATAAAAAGTATAACAAAAATATTTTTCAAAATCATCCAAATTCTTCTAAAACACTATTATACCACAAAAAAAAAAAAAAGCAAAACCAAAAAGCATACCTTAAAGATCCAGTTCCTTAAAATAAAGTAACAAAAGAAACTTCAAATGTCCACCAATTTCATAAAAAAAAGTCAGAATGGCTCCATGAGCCATCAAAAAAAACCACAACCTATAAGAAAATGCCAAACCACCTCAAACACAAACAATAGAACACAGCCCCTCTTACCATGGTATTATTTTAATACTATGACTAAAATACACATTCTATACAAAAATGTCCTCTACCCTGCCATCAATTCCACATAAAACAAATAAATTAACTCTTATCATACAGGATATCCATATCAAAAATCTCAATTGCCCTAAAACCTTGAAAAAAATTACAAATTAACGCCAAAATAAAAACTTTAATCTCTAACAAAAGAAACCCAAAAACAAACAACACAAACTAAAAATATACCACCATAGAACCAACTACCAGCAAAAAAAATCCCACACTACACTCTTTTCACTAGCAGTTGTTAGTGAGACCCATCACAAAAATGAAACTAAAAAACAGCCCACAGAAACCAAAACACATAAAGAAAACAAATCACAAAACCCACTAGAAAAAGTCCAACCAGCTTACTAAACTTCAAACCACACAACAGACCCTGAAAGCTACTAAAAATGAAAACCATACTTCTACATTAACTCAAAGAGTAACCAGTACTGTGCTAAGTTAACTTTAAAAACCAAAGTAATAAATTATATTAAAAAAATCTAAGCCATTAGACAATAAAAAGATAAGTACCCAAATAAAAAACTACCTAAAAAATCCACAATATAAATACACAAGTTACTTAAAAAAAAAACCACTAATAAAAAACAACCAACAAATACATCAAACTAAAACAAAAACCCAAATAAATAAACTTACGTACAAAAAAAATTATTCCTTACTCAATAAAGCCATAATGCCTCAAACCATAAAAATACAACCACCTAGAAATAAACACATTGCCAAAAGATAAATGTAACCATAAACAGTAACTCCCAAATTACCGGTAACAAAAAAACATCCACGACAATTAAACAAACCAAATGAATAAAACATCTATAGGAGAATTAACAAGAAAGCAATTACGAATATTAATAAAACCCCAAAAACTTACTTATTAACTACAGGACACTCCCTCAAACCCACAAAAACAAACACTACATACTCACACTAATAAAAGCCACCACAGCCTAATTAAAAACCAACCCTGTACCTCATGCTACGACCCATAAAAACCATCGTAAGCCTTAAAAAAACATATCCTTTAAGAACATAACGACAATTATATTTTTATAATATAAAAATAAGTAAAAAATCCAACATATCCCACCAAAAAAAAAAAAATCCAATAACAAACTCAATCCAACAAAACCCCTTGTCATCAGCACCTGAACCAAGAACCGTAACAACCAACAAGTACACCATGACCCTTCTCATACACCAGCTACGAACAAAAGAAAACGATCCAATAAGCTCCTCAAAACCAACACAGCAAGGAACTCTGGAAAATGAAAACCCGCGCTCCCGGCACCCGGCGGGGCACGGCTCCCGGCAGGAAAGCGGCTCCTCGGGCAGGCAGAAGCAGTGCCGCGCCGGGAGACCCCCGCCCGCTCTCCCCGGCCCGGCGGGGCCGGCACCGGGCCCGGGGGGCCCCGGCGGCGCCCGAGCCCCACGCCCGGAGCGGACGGAGCGGCCGGCACCGGCGCAGCGCCCGCGCCGCCTGCCCCGCCCGCCGGCCCGGCCAAAGCTCCCCTCGGCTCCGCACGGCTCGCACCGGCGCGGCTCCGGCAGTCCCGCGGCAGCCCAGCCGCGCCAATTCCCCTCCCGCCTCGGCCATCCCCAGCCACTGCCAGCGGGGCTCCCGCGCCGGACCCTTCGCTGCCGGGCCTGGGGCAGAAGAAGCGCCCCAAATGCAGCGGCACAGCCCCATGCCCACCCTGCCAGCGCTGCCACAGCTGCGCCTCCCTTCCTTTGAAGCCCCGAAACTGACGCCACGCTCGGGCGCTCACTTCATTTCAACAAGGGCAAAGAAATGTGGACTCCCCTTCCATCGCATCCCCTAGAAGAGAACAAAAGAAGGGGCTTGCCTCAAATGATGGCAAAAGAGAGAATCTTACCTCAATCCAAACCTTTAAAAGGAGGGACAACAGGGCAGCCCCCTCATTTCAACCTCAGGATGACGAAATTTAAAAGGGAAAGGAGAAAAGTCCCCTCTATAAAGGCACACCGGCTCACCTGTTTGGCTGCTGCTTCTCGGCACAAAGGTTTGTCCCTCAGCACCTCCTCCGAGCAATGCTCTACGTATCTAAATGATCCCCCAAACCCTTTCCGAAGTGCTTACCATCCATCCATAAGACAGCCCCGGGAGCCCCCCATAAACTCCTCTCCTCCAGCAACTCCATGCAAAAGCCATGTGAAAAAAACCCCTTATATCAGCCCCCGTAGGAGCCGCCCCCTCCTCATCATCCTCACAGCTCGCACCTGGGGCTGCTCTGAGCCCTCCTCATCCTCACAGCTCACACCTGCCGCTGTTGCCACTCTCCAACAGCGGCTCTCCTTCTCCAGCACACAGCCCACTTCTCACAGACACAGATCCAACAGAAATCAGCTACGGGTGTTGGCTTTTCTTAATGCATCTGGTTACATGATTAAAACACATACCATACATCCTGTTCCAGTCAGAAGCCCAGCAACAGCATCCATGTCAGAGGCATAAAGAGATGTCACCGCAAGAACCCCACAGTCCCTGTGCCAGCCCGTCGGTTCCTATGGTGTGTGCAGTCCCTTTCCCAGCTCTGCAGTGATTACAGCACCCGCCCTACAAATCCCCTTTCCCAGCCCCAGTGATTTCAGCTCTTGACCCACAAGCTCTCTTCTTCAGCTCCAGCTCTGCGTTTCTCCAGCATCACAGGGCAGGATCTTGGCTTCGGCTCCAGCTCTGCAGCACTTCAGCTCATGCCCCAGGGTCTCTAAACCCACCCCACCATCAATATCCCACCCCGCAGAGATTTCAGATCCCGCCCAGCAATTCCCAGCCACTATGTCCGTGTGCTGGAGAAGGAGAGACGCTGTTTGGAGGGCAGCAACAGCGGCAGGTGTGAGCTGTGTTGATGAGGAGGGCTCAGAGCAGCCCCAGGTGCGAGCTGTGAGGATGAGGAGGGCTCATAGCAGCCCCAGGTGTGTACTGTAAGGATGATGAGGGCTCAGAGCAGCCCCAGGTGTGAGCTGTGAGGATGAGGAGGGCTCATAGCAGCCCCAGGTGTGTACTGTAAGGATAACTCATAACTCAACCAACTAAAATTTCTTCAAAACCAAAACACTTAAAAAACCTTCAATATTTATAAATAATAACATTCAATATGTTAAGTGTTAATAAAATCAAACAGAATTAATGTCAATACATTTAAATAAATACATTAAGTTTCTTTTCATCTATTAAAATTAAGTTTATTATTCCTTACTATCAAAATTCATTCCGTCTAAATTTAAATGTTATTTAATATAACTTATCCTAAATTTTATCAAAGATCATTTCTCTAAACTATACAGTATATGGTTAATTTTCTTAAAAAATAAAACAACTCCAATTAAAACAACTAAAAGAAAACACTAACAAACACCTATTCAGAAGTAAAAAAAATACAGTGCATTATATGATCAATTTCATCAAAAATTCTGTTCTTCATTACAATTTCTACTCTTTTTATCTTTTATAAGTAACACCAAAAAATAGCAATTACTATTCATATCATACTATTTAAAAATTTTACTCTATTTCCTTAATATATAAATATTTTTTAAAAGTTATCCTAACTTCTTCAAACACTTACTACTAATATACTTTATCTCTTTATATAATGATCTAAAACCACATAAAATTTCAAATTCCTACTTTTTTATTCTCAACTTATACCGCTCTTACACCAAGTTAACTCTCTAACTACTCTCTACACTAAATCTATAATTTAACCTAATGTTATCTCATAATTTTAAATATTTTTCAAAATAAAAAAAAAGATATTTCATTAAAAACCTCCTCCAAACTGTTAATCTTATCACTTCCCTCAGTTACTATTACAAAATCACTTCAATATAAAATCCAACTACAACATTAATTTCTTTTTCTAAGTTTCACACTAAGTAATGACTCTCTCATACATTTCCTCCACTTCACACTCTCAATATCCAAATCCAAACTCACAATCCTGTCCATAACCACTTTCAAATCCTTAAAAAAAAGGTTACTATATTCAAAGCATCTCAATTCTAAAAAACTTCTAAAAAAATCCAATTATTAAATAATGTAATTAATCTTTAATCCTAACATTTTTACTCTTAACTACTACTTTTAAAAACATTATATAAAAATATATTAAGTAACATTCACCAATTAAAATTTAAACTATAACCTAACCTTAACTCTACCTAAATAAAATAATTAACAACAAACCCAAATATTTTCTATGTCAAAAATAAATTCAAATAATTTTAACTTAACAATTTAACTTTATCAATATAACAAATAAACTTATTTTTAGAATAAACCTAAAAAATCATTATCCACACATAAATATTTAACTTACTACTAATTTAACATTTATCAACTGTTATAAACTCTAAAATAATGTACAATCTTTTAATACTTACTAATTATATAATTTCACCTATGTTACTAAATATAGATATTATCTAAGTAATTCCTAATTATGATCAATTTCTTCTTTACTACATGGATTATTTTACTCTTATATTTCTTCATATTTATAAATGAAAAATTATAACAATTTTAACAATATCATTATTTCTCATATCAAAACATAAAGTTTATTTATATCTCAACAAGTACAAAACTCCAAGTAAATTTCAATAAGAAACATAAAACCAGATCACACAAAAAACACACTCACCACTCCACAAATAAAACACCAACATAAATACAAGGATAAATTACACTATGTAAATACAAATGTAAATTACACAAGAATTGCAACTTACACCTAACATCTTGTACTACACCCACCAAAATATATGAACTTTAAGTTTCTTTATAAATATAAAAATCAATATTATAAAAATCTTATTTAATAACTTACAAATTATAAAATTCAATCAAATATTATACTTCTACTCTATTTACTTTATTTACTTTTAATTATATCACTTTACCAATTAACCAACCTAAAACAAACGTTTAAGTAACTTTAACTAAAGTTTCAAATTTAAATACTTTGTATTTATCCAGCACTACTCAAAAAATCCATTCTTTACTTACTTACCTAATATACCAATAAAAAAATTACAAATCACCCATATAATTAAAAAGCCCTTATATAAAAATAGTTAACAATTTAAAACAAAGAAGTCATTTATCCATCAATAGTAATCAAAATAGAAAAGTAATTTTAAGCCTTGAAACTTAAAAATGGTAGCATCACTTTTTATACCACCTATTACTTCAACAACAACACTAAAACAATTAAATCAGTTAAAATATTATCTAAATAAACAATCTAATTCTACATCCCTTATAATAAATAACATTTTAACAAATGTAAAAATATTAAGTATGCAGTTTTACAAAAAAACAACAATAAATTTTCTTTTATTAACACACAAACATAAATATAAAAATTTAATAAAATTTATAAATTTATCTAATCACATAAAATGTACTTATAAAAATGTACAACTTTAAGAAATATCAAAAATAAGAATAACTAATAAAATTTTTTTCATACAGAGAGAGAGGGGAGACATGGGAATGGGAAAACCAGAAACTCCCACAGACACTGAAAGATTTGATCTGCAGCCTCGGGAGAAGCTGGGATTGATGTACCAATACAAGACACGGGCATTAAGCAGGAAAAGAATAACACAAAATAAAATAACTTCTGTTTCTGTGGCTGTCAGTAAGAGCCTGCCCCGAGTGAGTGAGAGAGAAACTGTGTGGGCACAATGGGGAAGGGTTTGCAGGGCAGGGCTGGGGCTGTGTGCGCTACACTGAGAGCTGACAAGTTCCAACAGAAGGCATTGAACAAAAGTACCCTCAGTGCGGCAGAACTGAGCAGAGGTGCTGGGTTCCAAAAGCCAAATAAACCCCGGGGTTAGAAAGTTCTGGCCTGCCTTGGAACACAGAACTTGTGGCTGCTCCTGGGCCGCAGCAGCTGCTCGCTCTGCAAACCCTCACGCTCCCAGGCGGGTGTTCACCTGAGCACTGAGTGCTCCCGGCCCAAGAGCAGTCCCATCCCTTCCTTGCTAACAGCACAGGGAGAAAAAATGAAAAAAGATCACTCTGGCCAGCAGCGCTCTCTCTCTCTGCGTGGGTTAGGGGCAGGGCCCTGCAGGGAGCAGGGCGCTCCAGCACCGACAGCCCGAATCCAGAGCAGATCCACGGGGGAGCAGCGGGCTGGGGACAGCAGGGGACATCAATGAGCAGAGCCCATCAGCCTCCCTCTGGGGCTGGGACTGCATTTAGCACACAGCTCATACCAGCTGTGGGACTTACACACCTCAGACTCCTTACCACAAACCAGTTCTGGTCTAGCTCTCAGGGTGACCTGCACCTCCTGCCCAAAAACCACAGGAATTAGAATTTCCTGCTGCTTTTACAAACTTCACGGCAGCTTTGCAAATGCAAATCCCAGCAGGGCCCTGCTTTCCAGAGCACCCATCCTCAGCCATCTCCACTTCCCTGGAAAACTGCTCCAGCCCCGGGCTGTACCAAGGTGAGCACAAGTCTGGAGAGGTCAGAAACCTCACCTGGACTGCTGCACTCGGAGTGAGATCCAGCTACAAATGGAATTCCAGAAACAGCCTCCAAAATGTTCCATAATCACACCTTTAAAATGGCTCCACAGGGCAACAGCTCCGGTGCCAGAGCAGCACCTGCACGAGTCCTTGTGCCAGCCCTGGCTCCCTGAAAAACACAATAAACCAACATCACACAGGCCTTGTTTGCAGAATTCCTGATCCAAACCTCACCTGTCCCGCCCAGCATTGAGGGAAATCTGACACAGTATTCATAGGTAACATTTGCTGAGAGCAGCCATCACCCCAGTCCTCCAGCCTGGGCAAGGTTTTGCAGTGAATGGACCCAACTTCTAACCCTGAACCTAAATTTCTGTCAGCTTTTGTTAGAAGGATATTGGATAGTAAATCATACAACAGATTTAAAACATTACACAAGGAATAACCGGCCCAGACAAAACCAAACCACCCCCATCTCTGCTCCACCCCATTTCTCCCAGTTTTGGGAGAAATACTGATATAGTTTGTAAATACTCCCCTTCCCTGCTGCACTGTCCTTCACTGCACGTCCCTGGAGAGGATTTACTCCATTTTCTGTGCCCAGCAGCACCTCTGCAGCCCAAATCCCACTCCTCGCAGACACAGCCTGAGCAGAGCTCAGGCAGTGTTCCCAGCAGCAATGCAATTCCGAGTTCCCTGGATTGCTCACGGGGCACTCGCAGCAATCTCCCCTCAGCCCAGACTCTCTGTGCTCAGAGGGAAGCGCAGCCCGATGGGACACAGCTCTGGCACCACATTCCCCTTGTTCCTGCTGGCCTGGAAAGCCACAGATAAACCCAGTCCCTCCGACCTTGCACCCTGAACCCCAGGAGAGCCGGAGCTGAACCCAGATCCCGGCGCCCTGCACGGCTGCGCTGACACCAGCACAGGCTGAGCGCTGCCCAGCACCGTTCCTCATTTTCCTCCCTCTGCTCCCAAATCCTGCCAGCCCTGCCCTGCAGTTCCTGCCCCAGCCCCAGCAGAGGCTGGCACCCAGCCCTGCAGCAGCTGGCAGAGCTGGGAATGCACCGAGAGCTCGGCTCCCCGGGCTCCCAGCCCCAGACCAGTCCTTGGGTGCCCGAACAATGCACAGCCTGCCCCCCTGGGCACAGCCAAACACCACAACTCCGTCAGCCCCAAGGAACTCTGGCATTTGCCTCTTCCCTCCTGCCCTTTCCCAGCACACAGGGGTAGGGCTGGGCTGTCAGAAATGGCATTCCTGAGGCACTTAATCCCAGCAGAGAGGAAAAGAGGAACCCTGCGTCCCTCTGACTTACCCCACAGCGTGGGCAGGACCAGAAGCCCTCCAGCGCACACCCCTGGTGCTGAAGCCTCTTGGCTCTGGCTGCTTAAACACTGAAGCTTCTGGCAAAGATGGGAGGAATTTAATGATTTCTCCTGTCCTAAAAGAGAGGAGGAAAAGAACATTAAGTCCACTGTGGAAGCCAAAGGATCCAGGCTTTCACACTTCTGCTGGGATTGCTCACCATGGGGTTTTATCCATGAGAGGGGACACCAATTCAAATATAAAAGCAGTTTTATTCCTAACTATTTCATTAAAAGGAAGCTCATTTCTCTATTCCATTCTTAGCCTAATTTTAACAGAACCATTTTTATCCCAGGCCCCACTTGTCCGTCATTCAATCCTTTACCACGGGACTTTATACAAAGGAAGGGGCACCTGGTGCTGTGTCACAAGAAATCCCAAAGAGAAACGTGTCCAAAACCTCACAGAGAAAGGTTTCAAGGCACTCCAGTGCACAGACAGCTGCTCACGCCTTGTCAGGACACACCAGTTCTGTCACACCCACCTGAGCTGTGCAGGCGAGGCAAAGGCTGCCCTTCCTCCCAGGGAACACTGTCTGAGACCACAGAGAGCATCCTGGGTGAAAGGAATGAAATGAAAATGTTTTCTGGCAGAAAATGAGTGTCTGTAATCAGAACTTCTGGACAGATTTAGTAACACCATTTTCATTTGATAAATACAGGCCATGCCCATCCTTCCAGGCCAGGTGAAACCAGGAAGGAGAACTACAGGAAAAGCAGGAAGACAGAGCCCCTTATTTGGATATATATAAAATGCCTCTGGTTTGGTGGTTTGCCTTTGCTCCTAAGCTTTGGCTTCACCCCTCTCCAGAGGAGCAGGGAATTCCTCCAGGGTGAGGGGGAGTCTGGTCCTACTGCAGGATGTGTCCAGTAAAGGAGGGAAGTTGTTTAGAGTAAGTGAGCAGTGTTTTTGTTACACACAAAAATCAAACCAAACAAACATTGAATTGGACTACACTGAGCTGCAACACAAAGTGTTCACAGCAGGCAGAGGCCGGAGGAGCACACAGCACCCAGAAGTACCATTTCACTTGGTTCTTCTGCTCACATGCATTTTAATTCTGCTTCGCTTCACAGCTGCTACTCTGCCAAGGCCATTTCCATTTTCAGAAGCCTGTGCCACGTGTAGCCAAGGCTTAAACATCACAGGGTCTATGTGCACTTCAGTAATCTTACACTAAGTACCTCAGAAACCAAAAGAATAAATCCAAGAGTTCAGCTGGGTTAAAAATACCAGAACAACAAATAAGCAAACAAAAACCCAAACCCACCTTTCCACTAGTTTTAAAAACAGAAGTCTTTAAAACCAGCATAAAATGAATGTAACATTTGGATCCAAGCAGAGGTACAATTTAAATGCCAGTATTCTGGAACTGCTAATAACTCTGCAAGTATTTAGATGGGTGGATGTGTTACTGGATGGAGAGAATAAAATGCAAGAAAGAGAAGATTAGCTGTGTTTAGGATGGGAAGAAGATGATTAAAAAATACCTCTTGTCTGGACGCTCATGCCATCTTCTTCTCTTGACCTCAGGATGGCTGCCAAAAATGGAGAGTGCTGTGTGACCACCATGTGTAGTTTGGAGAGCTTGACTACGCTCTAAGTGAGGATTCTTTCATGTATAGTAACTGGATGGCAACGTTCAGGACCTTCAGAAATGTTTCATCTCTGTAACGGTACCTTTGGGAGAAGGATCACAGAGAAGTCAGACTGTAACCAAACCCAAGAAAACCCACTTGAAGCTACAAGTTGGGTAAGAAATGAGAACTTGGCAAAGAAAATGAACTTGGTGAAACCAAACCAAATTCAAATGAAAGCACTTACTTGAGCCCTATCTTCACAAGGTCACACCAGTCATCTGGGTCCACTTCTTCAACCACGCACTGTGTGCAGCAAGTAAAAACAGGTGTTGGTTTACATTTGGCACATGGAGCTTCTACAGCAATTTTTGTTCAAGGGACACACTAAGAACACGCAAGCCAAACGCTCACGTGGGATGATCTGAGGGTAACAGGGAAAAAAGCTCTTGGATACAACAATCCTAATTCCTGGCTCAAAAGAAACTTGTTGGTCTGGGAGCAGGGGCTGTATGGAATCAAAAAGCAAGCTGGGCTGTAGGTTCCAAAAACCAAGCGGCTCAATACTCTTCAAACTCCTCAAGTGCAAAAGGATTCGCAACTTGACAAGTCAAAGAGAGAGCCTGGAGCAGACTGACAGCTGCACATCCCAACAGTCCTGGGAATGCAGGTGCCAACCTCGCCAGGCTGGAAACACCCTCAGGATGGGATGGACCCTGTGAGGTGGCCCCAGGGCCTGCAGAGTCAGCCAGGTCCTACAAGGGAGTCTCAGCAAAAGCCATGAGAGCGCAAAGGCATTCACTGCCCTGAGACCTTCAGTGTTATGTGTCACAGGGATCCGTGTTCACTGAACTCAAACCAAGGCAACAGTATACAGAGGGAGTGACCAAGTAGTGTTCTTCAAGATCAAAGTCTGATTTCTATTCCTGATCAACCAGACTTTTGCCCCAGACTTCAGATGGCATGGCAGATGGGTCTTGGCACAAGTATCTCTATCAGCCTCTTTTAAAAAAGAAGGTGATAACTTTAATTTTAAAAATTAAATTAATTTATTTATAATAATTTAATTAATTAATTTTAACTTAATTTTTAAAAAAAAATCCACTGGTAACCTTTGATTTCTTACTCCTAAATAGCTCAAACTCCTACATTCAAAGGGGATTCGTACCAGAATAAAACTGCCTCGTATAAAGGATTCTCAGGACTCGGAAAAAGCTATGAAAATTCCATGGAAACCAGAATCCATAAAACAGGAAATCGAGTCCAATCTGTATTTACAAAATCTACAACTGCCCAATCACACATATGCATACAGTCCCTCTGTGGCAAAGCAGATAAGCAGTCTCACCAATAATTCCTCTAGCCTCAGCAGCATGGGACTCTCCACTTCTTGCTTGCCTTCATCTTTACTGCTGCTGTACATGGCAACTAACCCCTTTATGCAGGCGGAGAAGAGATGTCTCCTCCAGGAATGCAGCTCCTCTGAGTTTTTAAGCACCGTGGATATGGCATCTGCCACGGCCCAGCTGCAGAGAGATAGCTGTTGATTTTCTTATTAACATTTTAACTTGGTTTTGTATATCTTAAAGATGTCTTGCTGCCAAAGTGCAAAGCAACAGATTCTCGGAGGAGAGGATGCTGTTAATGCTCCCATTCCTATCACACTGATTCCCAGGACAAACTGAGCCCTGGGGGAGGCACACACACACGCTGCCCACCTCTCTTCATTCCCTGCTCTCTCCGGAGCAGCAGGAAGGCAGTCCATCAGGTTGTGCAGCCCTTTGCTTCCCGGAGGTGGCAACACCTTGGAAAGAATTTGCAGTTTCACAGTGGCCTCAGGTGACGTTCCGGTGTCCTGAATCCCGGCACAGAGCTCCTTCCTCAGGACAGGTGTGACAGCCGAGACAACTGTGGGGAGAGCAGAAGGCTCAGATTCCTCCACCTGCAGCTGTTAACACACTAATCCCAAATCACTTTCTAATCCAGGCCCAGATTACTCAATGTCTAGGAAATAATGCTACAGCAGCTGCTAATCTGTTACAGAGAAGTGCTACACAGAGGCTCACTTCTTTACCCATCCTCTACTTCCCAGGGTGCTGACAAGGCCTTATCACTGCTTGACCTTGTAGGTAGAGCTACAGCCCCAGTCAGCCTGTTTCCTTTGCTATTGATATTTCTGGGCAATAAGAGAAATGAAATTAAAGTGATTGTGTTCTACCCAGTTGAATCCTAACTCATTGTTTTGCTGGCAGAGATTTAACACACTTGTCCATAGATGTAATGCTGCTGTGGGTTTGGAAAGTTCTGGACTGCCAGCTCAGAAGGACATTACTGTAGTCAGACCACAGCTGGAGATTTGCTTAAGAACAAATTTTTGGACTCCATAAAACTGAAAGCTCAGGTTCTGGAAAAACCACCTGGCCTTGGTATTACACAGTCCAGACTCTTCTATCCGTGCTTGAGCAAAAGGTTTTAGCTCCTGCACTAAACCAAGAGAAGCACAAAGAGAGATTTTCACATGCACTAAGCATGAAATAAGGTCTTCAAAAGAGAAATCTGGGCAGCAGTAACTGCGAGAGCACTTGGCTTCAGTCTAACAGCCAACCATCAGAACAGCTCTTCACCTTTAGTGCTGCAGAGGTACTTCCAAGACAGTCATTAGAGGTCAGACATCTAAGTTTTATATCTTTACCTATTGTGTAAATATTCCAGCAGAACCTAAACAGGGAATGTAGCCTCCTGATCACAAGCAGGGCTCAGCAGTGCCTTTACTTGTGGAAGGTCGGCTGAAACCATACTGCTCTCTGCCTTGCAAGTACACATTAACGAACGGAAGAAAGCTCGCCGTGTGTTTCCTGAGGTACTTCCCAGTGGCACTGCTGAGACACCAGAGCTCAAATTACAGCAGGTGAGTCCTGGATTGCAGGATCAGCTCGGCCACAATGGCCAGGGAGGTGTGTGAGCACTGGGCAAGGCACTGAGCCTGAACCTGGACACCAACTACAAGAGCAAGGACTGGCTCACTTTGGAGAGCCTGAAGGAAAACTTCCTCCAAACCTTTGCTGGCCGATGCTGACATCAATATCCCCAAAGCTTTAATATGCTTTGTGGATAGCAGAAATTCTCCTTGCTGCGGATGCCTTTGGTAGCTGTCTGTAAGGAGCTGCACCAAAATTTGTCCGTAGAAGTTTAATTGTTTCCCTTTTTTAGGGGATTTTTCTGATTTCTGATCAGTCAAGCTCATCTCAGGAAGTTGCAGCATGGTTTGAATGATCTCATTCAGCTGAGCTGCAGTCAAGTACATGTGCAGCTCCTCCAGAGCGTGCAGCTGGTGAGACTTCCTGGGACAGACCTGGCTTCTGTCCTTCCCCACAGTCTGCAGCTCTTCCAGGACACTTTTGGTGACTGCTTCGAAATACTCGGACAACACATGTCTGTGACCTGTTGTGATGCTCTGCATGATGGGGGCACCTGTTTTCAGCAGCTGGAGCACCCCGGAATTGAGGTGAGCTGACAGGAGCTTCACAGTGACAGGGTTCAAACCAGGCTGAGGAATAGAGCGCAGCTCCAAGGCCAGGAACCAGCTCTCCAGCGCAGGATGTCTGAAAATCAAGGTGAGCATATCCTCCAGTGTCTGTAACAAAGAGAGGAAACGGTATCAATGGATGGATAATCACAGTGCAGGGCAAATAAAGAAACTGATTCATCTGCCTATTTTCCACAGCTTGTCAATTCCAATTATTGAACATGAAATTGTCTACTGGCTGGCCAGAGGATAAAAAAATATTAATGAATTACAAGCATATAAATATCATTCTCCCAACATTTATGCTGTTATAGTGAACACTCTAAATATGTCTAAGCTCACCTCTGGAGGAAAACTGAATATTTTAGGGTTCATCAACACATTCTAATCTCCACAAATTCACAGAACAGATGAAAGAGGGGGAAAAACTCATTCCTCAAGTACATAATTTTCACAACAAGGCTTTAAACAGGGCTGAGGGAATACATTTTTTTCTGCAAAGGTGATCTCTTTCAGGACCTCTCCTGACTGTGTTCCAGCTCAGGGATGAGACTGTGGGTGATGCAGCTGGGTCACATCTCCAGACAGTAGTTTTGCAACTGCTGGACCACATGCTCTATGTTCCTAAATTCTCCTCCAAGACCTTAACAGCATCTCTGTTCAGCCCAACTATTCCCTAGAGAATCAATCAAAGTTTACTAATATGTGCCTCTGTACCAAGGGACTTGGTACCTTGTCATTTGAGAACAGTTCTGTCATCAGAGACTCCGCATCCATAAAGAGATCGACACAGCCTGATGCTCTTCCCGCTTCTGTTGATGATCCAGCTTTATCTGATTGCCCCAGCACAACAAGATGCTCAGAATGTCCACACAGAGGTCAACGGCTTGAGAACCCACAGTTTTACCAACCCATGAAAATAAAGGCATCTCAGAAGTTAAGAAAAGAGGAGAATGGGAGCGGAAGGGTAATTATCCAACAGAAACAGGAGTTAACTAAGAACTACTTAGATTTCAACCTCTTCTTGGGGAAGGAACCACTTCCCTATGTAGAAACCTCATTCTAAGAGAAGTCTCAGGTTGCCAAATAAATACTGGTAGTTTTTCATTTATACCGTGACATTTGGAGTTACACAAGCCAGTGAATTTTACTCTCTGGAAAGGTTTCTCAGGGAGATCCAAGAGTTGGATTAAAATCTTGAGTTTATTTGCGCTCACACTGATCAGAAAGCTAACCCATGCAAAGTAAATCCAACACTCTTCAATAATCAGAACAACTGACATTTGTTTACAAATTAGGTGCAGTTTTGTATGGTGCTATGTACCCTCAGAGCCAAGTAGAGATAAAAGAGCTACAGAACTGGAACCTAAGTTTTAACAGCCAAGTCATTTGTACCTTCTACCATAAAATAAACCAAACATAATTACAATATTATTACAATATTGCTCTTACACTGCTGAAGTTCTCCACTGTTGATTTCAGGTGCAGCAGCACGTGCTTTACTCCCAACAAAAGCTGCTCAGGTGGGAGCCAGGAAGTCAAGTCTCTCCATTTTGTCTGAACACCATCTTCCAGTAAGGTACTATTTCCTCTCTCACAGGCTTCCTTCAGCAAAATAGCAAATACAGAATCCAGTGCCACAGGAGGCTCTTGGCTTACCTCCTTGTGGTTTCTAAACTGTTTAAAGCATAAAAAAAGCATAAGAGAAAAACAGTGATGAGTATGAAACAAAAGTCTCTTCAGCCACCTTTGTTTTGAGATGAGCTCTGAACTGAAGCTCTGGGAGCACAAGTGTGCAGTCCTGCTAGAACAGAGCTGTCCAGCAGTGTCCCCAGGGGCATCTGTAGTGTTCACTGCTGAACTGAGAAAAACTCACCAAACCCAGCCCAGGGGCCCGTGATCCTCCACCCACCCAGGAGAACCCCAGGCACTGTAAACAGAGGCCACAGCACACACCAGGTTCTGCTGTGCCTGGTGAGGAGTCTCTGTATGACCCCTGAGCCCTGGTATCGCCTCCCAAACGCCACAAAGACCTTTTGTGTCATCAGGGAAAAGCCCTGGAGTAAACGTGCGTCCCAATGTGATCAATAAGGAAATGCAGAATTAGCTCAATAAAAATGCTGTTTCTGATGGAAATGTAACACCTATAAGCTGTGAGGATTTTAAAGGAATACTGGCTCAAGAATTCAGTGACTTCAGGTATTCCATACCACAGGTTCCTGGGACTGCTTGGCTATCCAGAGTTTATAGTATCGGTTAAACTGGTAGAGCTGAAGATACTTAGCAACTTTCAGGGACTTGAGATCTTTGTCATAGAGCTGGAACACCACGCAGAGAGCAAGGGGTTCTCTCAGAGAGTGCAGGAGGTCAGTGAAAACAGCACCAAGGTACTCCACCATGTCTGCTCCTAGAAGCAAAATAAATTAAACTACTGACATGAGCATGGACACTGGGGCAACCTTCCTTACTCTGGACCTTCGCAGCAGCCCACAGAGCATCACACAGAAAAGAACTGAATAAGATCAAAAAGTGTTTGTAGTGACCTAGACATGTGCTCCTGACCACCGAGGTACCTGAGAAATCCACCTTCACTGTGCTGTGCTAAACATGCCTGTCTCTTAACAGGGAGAGACCCTTCCAAGCACCACCTCAGAGAAGAACCGAGTTGTACTGGGGGGACACACCCAGCTAACGTGTACAAGTTAAACAGAATTTTCTGTCAGAACTGGGACTTTCAGTACAACACAGGTGCTACTCGACTGCCAAATACACACCTCCGTGAGGTGCTGTGGGGTTGGCCAATCCTGCTCCAAGCCCACCTGGTGCCCCTGTGATTTTAACGCTTTTCCCTAGGAGGTGGTACACGTTGCAGTATTTGCCCCTAGAGCTTAATTTCTGAAGTTTTCTTTGGGAAACGCATCCATTTCCTACTTAACAATGCAGTCCTCTCTCCCTACAGGCATGGGAACCACCTTCCTCTCCTGATCGCCACAGTCTGTCCTTAAAACACAGTGTTACTGAAGCCAGCTACTTCTAGAACCAAGACTGTCCATGCAGGGACAGTGACCCTTCTCTTTAGGGTCAGGGGAAAAGGGCAGAAGCACCTACAGAGCTTCAATGCCTCTTTTGAGCACAAAACATCATGAATCTGCACCTCCTTCTGCTTGCAGGGAAGATAATAAAATGCCTCAAGTTAAAAAATGATAAATGGTAAAAAATGGTAGAAATGATGCCACTTTCACTCCACTGGTAGAAATGACACATAAAACAAAAAAAAAATCTGTACCTGTTCGATTTTCAGACTGAAGCAACAGTATATTCCTGGCTTCTAATGCAGCAGGGACAACAGCACTGAAGGGAAATGTTTGGATAATCATGTCTTCATTTAAAGAGAACCCAATTTCTTCATCTAAGCCATCACTGCCCTCAATCAGAACATCCACCATACCCAGGACATCTAATAAGTGAAGGAAAAAATGTAAGCAGAGGATCCAGAGTAACTGGAAAAAGAACTGAGGTAGAATGCAACATTCCAGGAACACAAGGTATCCTCTTAGTTTAAAAAAAAACCAAAAAACCAAAAAAAACCCCAAACAAACAAAAAACCCCAAACACACACACATACAAACAAAAAAAACCCACAAACAAACAAACAAAAAACCCCAAAAACAAAGGCACACTTGTCAGGCAATACAATGTTAAGTGCAGCACAAAAATCACAGCTGTACTGTACTTCACTCTGCCTTTCAATGCTGCTGTTCAGCACAGGCTGCCCAGAGAAGCTGTGGCTGCCCCTGGATCCCTGGAAGTGTCCAAGGCCAGGCTGGACAGGGCTTAGAGCACCCTGGGATAGTGGAAGGTGCCCCTGCCCATGGCAGAGGGTGGAACTGGATGAGCTTTAAAAAAAGATGCCTTCCCATCCAAACCCTTCTGGGATTCTATGATTCTATGAACAGCTCCAGGCAGAAGGACTAAATTTCAATTTTAGTTCGAAAATGCTGCTGCAAGAGCATGAAGAGAGATTTTAAATACTATTAAAGTGGCACAACCACATCAAAAATTATGTTTGGGGGTAAAGTAGTAACTTTGCAATTCCAACTTCTGATACCAAGTACATGGAGGGCTGAATCCTGGAGGTCCTCACATAACAGGATTTCTATGGTTATCCATCCCCAGTTTGCTGCTTAGGGTTAGAAAACATAGCCCCAAGTCGTGGAATTCTGTTGTTAAGGGGATACCACATACCACCAACGTGAGAGACAGGGATGCTGATGTTATCAGAGTCCTGTTGACCACACTGGCTTCCTGAACCAGGTCTGCTGCCTTGTCTTTGTAGGGGTAGGGCTTTGTCGTCAGCTTCAGCAGGATCTGTCAGCAAAAGTGGAGAGAAAACTAAGTGCACCGGCTCTCAAGTATAGGGGAACCATGCTCTGCTAAGGAAGACCATGTGCTAAAAGGGGCTGGAAGCCGGGTGGATTTTAGGAGGACAAGTTCCATATTACTTCTGCAGGATTCTGTCTACAGTCCCTGCTCTACAAACCAAATACATCAAACTACAAAAAAACAAACAAACAAACAAAACAAAAACAAAAAAACCCCAAAAAACCCCTTAAATTAACAACAACAAAAATAATTATTCCTAACTCCATAAACCCATACTGCCTCAAACCATTCCAAGGAGGGCGGCAGGAGGGGTGGGTAAAGCCAGCGCCCCGCACGCAGCCCCGGCGGGATTTTCCGGCACGCGGTCGCTCCCGGCGTCTGGAGAGGGACGCGCGGAGGTTGGGAAAGGGGGCGCAGCCCTGTTCCGATGCCGCTTGCCCCCACACACACTACCCCCGGCCCGTGAGGGCTGTGACCGCGCCTCCGCCGCCCGCCAAAACCGGCCCCACCGGGCCGCCCTCACCGCTGCCATTCTTCTCAGTCACCGCATCCCTGTGCACCGCTGAATCTCCTTCACCCCGCCCCTCTATTACAGACACCGGCCCGCTCGCCGCTCGCTCCTGCCCCTCACCCTTCCCACCCCGGCACCCAGCGGCGAGGGGCAGGGCGCTGGCTGGGGGGCTGCAGTACCGCTCTCTGCCCACACGGCGGCAGCACCGCCGCCCGCCACAGCCGGGGCCGCCGCTCGCCTCGGGGCCGCGGGCGGGGCAGGCAGCAAAAAAGAAAAGGCGCGATCCCCTCCAAAACATCCTCGGCAATAAATGCTCCAAAACATCCCGCACGGAAAAAAACACCAACAAAAAAACCCCCTGCCTCTAACCCAATAAGAACCAAAAGAAAAAACTTTTTCTTTTAAACTATTTTTCAATATATTTTATTTTTATGTTTTTCATATCTATGTTAACATTTTGACATATAATGTACATTGATGTAGAACTATATTTTTATAATTTTTTACATTTATTCCTATTATATTTTATTACATTTTATATTTTTTCATATTTTAATATATGGATTACACATTTCTATATTCAGCTTAAAATAAACTCCTGTCTCTCTATAAGTCAAAATCTAAAAAAACCCCTTTCTTTTAAACTGTGTTTAAATTTATCTATATTTTTCACATTTATATTCAAATGTATATTTTAAACGTAGATTGATGTATGGTGTTATTTATATTCTCTCTCTTCCTAATACTTATTTTTATTTGTATTTTTATATATATCTGTATACATTGATTATATATGTCTATATTTAGAATTATATAAAAATAACATGAATATTGATATTTTTTTCAATTAAAACCCTGCCTGTAACTTCTACTTTATATTGATGTATTATATTTATAAATAGATATAATATATAAGGTAGCAAGATAGATAAATTATTCTTTATATTATATTGCATATATACTGCTAATACTTATATTTACTTACATTTAAAATTTTAAAATAGATCTTTATGTATTTATTATATATTTCTATACATAGATTTCTAATTCTATTTTATGTTGGAACTCAAAATGTCCCTCAGACATTTTTGGACTTTCCAGGCCCACGTCAGAAACATTTGAGACCCTGGCAGGCAGCTGGAAACAGCTGTGATTTTGGATTTGAACCATGGAATGATTAACCAACCTTGCAGGAAGAACAAGAGGTCAGAAAAGTTTAGATATTATAGTAGAAGTAGTCACAAAATAAAAGGAAGAATTTTTGAGTGCTGTACAGGGGGGTTTTAAGTCTTGTACAGGGCAGTTTTTAAGTTTTGTACATGGGGGTCAGAAGTTTTAAGATGGAGGGATTTGGGCCTGCCCTGTCCTCCCTCTTTCTTCTTCCTTACCTCCATGTTCTTGGTGATGTTGGCACTCACAGATTGGTTTAGTAAGAAAGGCACCACTTAATATAGGTAATAGGCATTGGGGAAAAACTATAAACACATTAACACATAATGTACATATAAAAGATAGCACCAGCCCTGGGAGGGAGGAGAGAAGACGGCAGACAGAGAGGATGTCAGGGGTGTGTGTGTCTTTGCCTGAGCTGTTGAGCAAACCACAGCAGCCCAAGAAAACAATCTTTTAGATAACTTGCAATAAACAACCACGAGACCAAACAACAAGGGACTACTGAGCCTTTCTTGGGAAGCATGGGTTGGAGGAGTTTTTCCACCACACAAAGCCACCCCGCAACCTAGGGTGGGCTTCGACACTCTTTATTTGGTTCACCTTGGAAAACAGAATTCCAACGAGCTCTTGAAATTCAGCTCTTGAAATCCATTTTTTAAGAGTGCCTTTTGTATGCTTTAGTCACTCTGAAAGATACCCATGTAACAAGAAAAGAAATAGCTGAGGGAAAATTAGCAGAATTTTATTTGTCCTGAAACTAAGAATTAAGAACCTTAAATTCTTACAAACATGGTTTTATACAAACTATAGGGAATGAAGTTTTCCATCCCCACTAAAGAAATGGATGTGGCTTACCCATGGCTGCAGTACCCCCAAGGCTGTAACTGCTCTGCCAGGGGTTCATCCATGGCCATGGCTCTGAGGTGCTCCAGCACGACCCCACGCACAGGCACTGATGTTTCAAGGGCTACCTGCTGAGCATGGCCTAATTCACAGTCACAGAGGCTTCAGGTTTATCCCTAGGCCACAATCCCTTCTTGGGCAAGGACATAACCATGGCCACATATGCTCTGAGAGATTCCTGCTCTGCCATGGGCTTATTCCCAGCCACAGATGCCTGCAGGGGTCTTGCTTCTCTCTGGGCTCATCCACAGGTCACAGCTCCCTCGACTGGAGCTCACACTGGAGTTCCAGCAGCAAAAAATCAGCAGCGATACCCTGGCCACCTGCCAGCCCAGGTGTGTCACCATGTCTGTCATCCATGTCCCCAGGTATAGCACAGGGAGAAGAGAAACACTACAGCCAGCAGCAAAATCAAAATGAAACCCCTAATGAGCCCCATGACAAGCACAGGAGCCTGATGACTCAACAGCACCCACAGCTATAAATCCAATCCAGCACATTCCAGTCAAAGCTGCTCTTACCTCAAACCCTTCAAGCTCCATGTCAGGCACCAAAAAGGACTGCCATGGTTTAACCTCAGCTGGCAACTCAGCCCCACACAGTTGCTTGCTCACTCCCCCACAGTGGGATGTAGGAAGGAATCAGGAAAGGGAGAGAACTCACGCTTGAGATAAACATGGTTTAATAGGTAAAGGAAAAACTGCACACAAACAAAGCACAATAAGGGATCTACTCCCCACTTGCCACCTGCAGGCAGATGCTCAGCCATCTCCAGGAAAGCAGGGCTCCACCACATGTAATGGTGATTTGGAATGACAAATACCATCACTCCTGACATCCCCCACTTCCTTCTTCCTCCGGCTTTATATACTGAGCATGATGCCATATAGCCTGGGATATTCCTTGGGTCAGTTGGGGTCAGCTGTCTTGCCCTTGTCCCCTCCCAGCTTCTTGTGCTCACGCAGCCCACTCCCTGGTGGGTGGGGTGAGATGCAAAAAAAGGCCTTGATGCTGTGTAAACACTGCTCAGGTGTAGTGAAAACATCCCTGTGTTATCAACACTGTCTCAGTTCAAGTCCAAAACTATGCCCATACCAGCTACTAGGAAAAAAATTAACTACTCCAGTCCAAGTAGCTCAGCTCAGTAGCTTCACAAAGTCTGGTTTCAGTAGCAAAATAAAACTCAGTAGGTCATGTTCTCTATTGTCAGGTGCTGAAAACTGCACTAATTTATAAGTTTTCACTTTTGTTTTAGATGATAAGTTATTTCAAACCAGTTTCTTTCCACCGTTCATCTTTGACAAGAAATCAACAATCAAACCTCCTTTGCAGCTGTTCTCAATTGCAGGTTCTGATGGCCACAAGCAGCTGCATCAGAAAACTTCTTTCCTAAAGAGATGACAGAACTCTTTTCTTCTCTCCTGAAGCACTGCAAACTGCTTCCAGAACCCTGCTAACATCAAGGGTAAGGCCAACTCCCAGCTTTGGGATTTCTCAGGAGTCTCAATACATGCATCTTTTCTCAAACTCCAAGTTAATTTGGAAATGGGGTGATTCAGAGGGATATTCCAATTGAAAGAGTCTTCTAAAAAAATGGGGCAGATCAGGGCCTCACTTCAGTTACTTTAAACATGGCGTGCTTGTATATTTCTTCTTTCTTCCTTCCCCTGCATCCTGGGTTAGCCTTAAAATATCCTGGGTAGGAGCCGGTAGGGCACTGCAGCAGTGTAGCGCTTCCAGTCCTCCCCATACTTGCTGCTGCAACGGTGCTCGTCCCTGATGCAGCGGTGGGTGAGCAGAATGGTCATGTAAATGATGTAGAAGTAAGGCAGTATGTGCTCAAAGCCACAAGCCAGGCAATAGGCCAGCGAGCCCATCAGGTCTCCTGTGTAGTTGAAATGACGTGCCCAGCCCCAAAATCCCGAGGTCATCAGCTTGCTGTAGTACTTGGTGCCATCCACAGACGTGTAGGAGCACTCGATGTACTCCGGCTTCTTCCCCCAGATCCTGCAGTTGCCGTTGGTGCGACGGAACAGGTCCTTCTGGTGGTTGGTCATTCTGAAGATGAAATAACCCAGCAAGCCCAACGTCAGGACCCCTACAGCATGAGCTGTGCACAGCTGGACAGGGTGGTAAACCAAGTACAGACCCTGGGGAGCACAAAAACAATCAGCCATTTACTTCCAACATAGGCTCAGCATGCCAGACCAATTCCTTGACTACAGTGATCCATAACAGACTAGAAGAAGGGAGTAGAACAATCTACTGCAATAGTAAAACTGCACAAAACTTTCAGAAAACTCTGCATCCTAGAGTTTCTTTTTCTCTTTCTCACTCCAAAATTGCACTTCTTCATGAAACAAGAAGAGAGAAGTTGCAAGGGTGCAAACTGGACAGAAGGAAAACCTAAGGAACAAAACCCAAACATGCCACCACTAACCAGAAGACCCTCAACAAGCAGGAATAAAAAGAAAGGAAACTGAAAGGATTTAGAAAAGTATGCAGCCACAATCATCAATGACAGAAACAGGCACAACAGAAGGCCAGGAGAGGTAAAGACGTCAAATCCATGCAGGGACAGGAAGCCTTCCTATAGGAGAATTGTTAAAAGAATGTTGAAATAATTTCTCTAGAGTGGGACTACATAGAAACACTTCGGGTACAAATTAAACTGCTAGAAAGAATGTTTCTGGAAAGTTTCACTCCTGTTAGCACAAATACACAGTCTATTACATATTTTTACCTGCAAAGTGTAGAGATAAGGCAACCAAACACAGTCTCCCCAGCCCAAATACCATCCAAAATGATCATGGCAGATATCAATGGTTTTCAAGTACCAGGCTTCATTCCAAAAGAAGTCCAGAACATAAATACCCTGCAACAGAATAATTTCACATTAATTACGGAGCACTGTCAGCAGTTACCCTGTTTAACAGCATTAGCCTAATGTCTGTGCTACCGTGTGATATGATTTCAAAATTCACTGGTGTTTTCATGTTAGCACTTCAAAACCAGACATTTCTGAACACGGTTAAGAAAAACTATCACATAAATACAACCTACCTGGATACACAATATCTATCTCTCTAGACAGATAAAGCAATAGGATGACTAAGGCAAATGTACAACTCAAGGACAAACACTTGGGAAGTGAAGTCACAACCGACCCTGATTTCATTCAGCTTAGAGTCACAGGGTTACAAAGAGGAGGGATATAATGTCTACTGAGCAGGCTTCCATTTACACAGATCAGGGAATAAATGCAAAGAAGTCCCATCACTGAATGAGCTTGTTTCAGGCCATGAAAAAATGCTTCAGTTTCATTTTTCCATGGAAGGAGTTTTTTTCTTACTTTCATATTAGCTTATTTCCAAACTTGTTTCTTAATTTCCTCCTCAGAATTTACCTGGAGCACATTGACAAGGATCATGGAGTTTGTCACTTCACCGTACAGCTCCTGTTGTTTGGCAGCAAAGGAAAGGTTGATTAGAGTCCAGGCCACAATCCCAGGGCGCCCATTGAAGAACAGCTTGAAATCAAACCACTTCCCTATTCGAGGGTTAAATTCAATCCCCATCATATAGTCATAAAAAAAGTTGCCAGTGAATTTGCTGTAAAAAAAATGAGATATGCACACAGTTATATACAAATACAGGCAATTGCTATTCTGACTACACAATTCAGTTTAATTTTATGTAGTTATAATAAAAATCATAAAACCATGTAACGTCATGCAAGATAACACAAACTGACCTGACCAAAGTTTTCATCAGTAGACATAAATTGTAGAATTTTAGAGGTGCCTGAGTATACTCTTGGTAACACTTCTGAACAGTCTAACTTTATTTAGGATGGGTGTATCTGTGACACTGAGACTGCCAAACCCATGGTATGCAGCATGAAACACAAGGGATCGTGCTGGTGAAGCAAAGAATCACTGCCATACACTGGCTTAGCTCTCTGTACCAGTGAAATATACTCCATCATACAATTTATATATCTGATTTTTATTTAACAATTTTAATCTCTGATACCTAGTATTCTCTCACTACTAAAATCCACATACCAGTCTTTTGCATTGGTAGGGAAAAAGTAGCCTTTGATCATTGCAAAGGTGGACACTGCATATCCCAAGATATTGGCACACCACAGGAGAGGAATCCAGTTGTCAAAAATGATGGTAGGTGAGAAGAAGTGGAAGTAAGAAGCATTTGCAAACCAAAGCACATGGGTAATGATCCAGGCCTGAAGTCCATTGATTTCATATTTATTCATGACACCTAGAATGTGAAGATAAAATGGAGTGTTAGTTCCCCTGCACTAATACAGCTTTTAATTAATATGGGTATGCACAGAATACACAGAAGCTCAATCAACTGCTCATGAAATGACCTCTTTCTCCTCATCTCCCAATACCTTGAGGCAATTTTCTGAAAGTTCCATTAGACTCTGCTGTACCCATTATGCTTTGTTAGGCTGAGTTTTTCTCCTCACAAACAGAATTTAGACTTTCTCCACAACTGACTAGAATAACAAGCCACCAGTAACAGTTCACATCACACACTTTGTCTAAGTCCCTTGGGTTAATGGAGCTTGAGCAGATCAAACTATCTTGTCAAATACCAGCAACAGTCCACTGACAATTTTAAGTGCCACAGCTATCAACCAATACTTTTCCATTCCTGGTGTGGTGCCTACCAGATCAACAGTTTTATTCATTATAAGATAGAGAAATGCTACAAATTATTCTAAAAGATGGCCTAGATTGCTTTCTAGTTTTGTTTGAACTGAACGTGTGAGGAAGGTGAGAGCATTTATATCCACATTTCCTCTGGTTACACATGGGTTTATAAAAGACTCTAAGAACAGAAATACTATCATTTCAGAAGCTTGCATGGTGTGCATGTATTCCAAGGAAGACCTTACCAGCAGGGGTGATAGCACCTTCTTGTACACCTCCTACATATCCAGAGAGAAATTTATGGCAGAAATCAGGAATGGACACGTACAAAAACACCTAAAAGGGAGAAAATGTATTCACAGTAAATACAGACAAGACAAAACCCCTCAAAACACTATCGCTTACATACATATACCAAATATAACATTTCTCTTAAGTTTCTAGTAAGTATTGGGTAGGCCAAAAAGGCAATATTTAGCTGTTGTGATTTTAGACTATTCTACAGATCTAAAATTGTATTTCATGTAAGGCTGTCATCCCTTTTTGGTGGGGAGGCAGGACAGTTGGTAACTACATTCAGATCCTCATTCTTTTATTTTATTTTATTTCTCATGTATTAATTTAAAGCAAATGGGTATTGTTGTTAGGTAGCTGCTTTTTCTTAAAAACCTCACTAAGAAATATGTCACACAAGGAATATTTCTGTATATTCCCATTTTACTTATTTTCCAAGCATGTAGGCTTCATTTGGAATACAAAACACCTTTGAAATTTTGAAACGCCAAAGAGTAAATGCCAGTGCAACATTCCACCATCCTTTGTGCAAAAGGATTCATCCAATAGCTGTGGAAGAAACCAGACACTGCATCCAGAACATAACTCAATAATGTACCTGGAAAGCGACCCAAATGGAATAAATGGCAGCAGCCTTATAGGTAAGCATGGGAGTCCTGTTCCAGATTTCAGACAGATGCTTATTCCCTGTGAGCAAGTCCAGCAGTGGATCAGTCAGAGAGCACTGGTACTGGGCACAGGACATGATGAAGTAATACACAATCAGTGGTGCAAACATAAGCAGGAAAAGGATGCTTGCCAGGGAAAACCAGTCCACCTCCCTGTAATCCAAAACAGAGCATTTTGTTTCCCCAGGTTTCAGGCAGATGAGTTACATCAGACAATTTTTTCAATGTACCTTCTAGACTTAACTGGATGAAAACTGAAAATGTGCTCAGGGCACAGACATGTCTGGGGGTCAAACAGCCATAAAAAGCTCAGCACAGAACATACTTTGCCACAAACTGCACTAAAACTATGCTTGTTGATCAGAGCAAGAGATTAGACAGAATCTGCCCTCCAAAAACCAGATTATTATTACAGACTTCACTTTTCTTGATGGCTCTAACTGGTGGAATATACAGTTGGAAGTGATAATGGAATCCCAAGAACATTATGCAAGGCTTGGAAACTTGGAAAAGACAGACCTTGGACAGCCATATGTTGAATTTTCTGTGCCACTGTTGCTGTTCCCAGCTGCAGTACAATGCCCTACTAATACCTGCCCAACTCCTTGGGAACTGGGACATGAGTCATAAATCTTGCAACAACAGGACTTGTCAGCTGGGAGTGCCACAGATGCCAGAATGTCTGTTTTCCAAACTTCAGGAAATCTTTATTTCCTTGAAGGAACCAGAAATTTTATCAATTCTTATGATTTGCTTTTGTTTTTTTGTAAGGAGTGTGTTTTAACCCAAACCATCCGGAAAACTCTCTGCCATAAAAAACTTGAAGAACTCTTCTTCAGCACCTGTTGCTAAAGCAATTTACCCATGAGCCTTCCAGAGAAGGGCAACACAAAAATCTGTTATTAGTAGAGGGAAGTTTAAAAGGAATACAGCATCTCTAAGAGTAAGAATGAAATTAGAAATACATTAGAAATACAAGGACTACTTAGGATCATTGACTTCTCTCACCATGCTCTTCCCCACTGGCCTTGAGATGCTTTATAATTTTGCATGTTTTGGTGTTTTATTTCTTCAGCAAGTTTTTTCTCCTGATGGGCTACCATGATGTCCTGTAGGAAAGAAAATACGAATCCTATTAGTCCAGCTAATTATCAATAATTCACATGCCTCTACAAGAGAATCTCAAATAAAAGTTACTAAAATCTATTATATAAACTTCAGACCACACAAAATATAGGGGTGGAGGACAGGAAGCAAAAATTTTCACCATTTAATTCCTTATGAACTTGCATTCAGCAAAACTTAATCAAAACACTGATATCAAAGTAATCCATTAAACTTCTTGCTAACTGGAAATTTCTTTTAGGATACATAAATAATAAATCACTTATTACATGTAGATGTAAAAGGAAAAAAAAATGTTTCACCACACTGTCCTAAGCCTTTGTAACTTAACTGCCTTTTTTAATTTGAGAAATTGCTACTGCTGTAACATTATCTGTATGGGACCTTGTCAGCTGGATACTTTTGCTCAGAGTCCTTGCTCCATATATGTCATTTCCACCATAGAAAACAAGCTATAATCCCATCTGAATAAAAAATCAGTGGGAATGGAGAATGATTTACCTGGCACCACCTAACTCTCAGTGCAACATGCTTTCTTTCGTTCTGATCAAACACTTCTTATGCTAAAGAAAAGCATCCTATAATCGGAACTATGGACTGACGTCCCGGCCCTAAGTGCCTCATCACGGTGAACCCGATCCATTATCTGCACATGGACTGAGCCTGGCCATACCCTTTGCATCCACCTCCTTTTGGGCAGCCTGTTCCAACAGCGAATAATTCTCTCGCATCTAATCGGACTCTCCACTACCTCGCCTTTAGGCCATTTCCTTTAGTCCTCCCCTCCTAGGCTTCTTTTCATTAGCCGTGTGGAGGGAAGGGGGCTCGTCGGTCCCCTAAGCCCACACGGCTGATTCCCTTCCCGTCCCAGTCCCCGACACGGTAAGTAACGAACGCACTCACCTAGGGAACCGGGGCCGCTCTCTCACCGAGGATCCGCACCGCACCGCACCGCACCGCACCGCACCGCACCGCACCGCACCGCACCGCACCGCACCGCACCGCACCGCACCGCACCGCACCGCACCGCACCCCTCGACCACCCCGACCGCCGCCGCTCCACCTCTGCCGCACCTGCGGCCCCTCAGGCGGCACCGGCCCCGCCCCCACCTCACGGCCTCAGCCAATCCCCGCCGCGCCCCGCCCATCCTGCCGCTCCCCATTGGTGGCGCGGGCTCGTCCCATGGGCCGAGGAGCGCGCGTTCCGCCCCTGTCTGGGACCCGCGCTCTGCCGGGCACGTAGGCCGGGAGGGAGCGTTGCTGGAGTGGGAATGGTGTCCAAGGAAATAGGGTACACCTGCACTTGGGTGGCAACGTGGAGCCCCTAAGCCAATCTGGGCCGCCTTGAGTCGCTATTAAACTCTCTACATTCCACTGTTCTCTGCAATTTCCAATGGTCCCGCGGAAAAAGGCCTGGGGGTGCTGGCCGAGAGCTTCTGAACACAAGCCCAGGTGTGCCCAGGTGGCCAAGAAGGATAATGGCATCCTGGCATGTGTCAGCAGTAGTGTGGCTAGCAGCACCAGGGCAGTGATCGTCCCTCTGTTCTGGGCACTGCTGAGGCCCTACCTTGAATTGTGGGGTCAGTTTTGGGCACCTTAATCCAAGACATTGAGTTGCTGGAGTGTGTCCAGAAAAGGGAATGGATCTGAGGGGAGGGAGGGGGGATGAGGTCTCAGTCTGCAGAAAAGGAGGGGATCTTACACTCTACAACTCCCTGAAGGGAGGCTGTAGCCTGTAAGCCCTTCTCCCAAATGACAAGCGACAAGAGAAGAGGAAATGGCTTCAAATTGTGCCAAGGCTCAGACATTAAAAGTTTCTTCATGGAAAGTGCTGGCAGGCATTGGAACAGACTGCCCAGAGTGGTGGTCGAGTCACCACTGCTGGAGGTAAAGGCCATGTGTATGTGGCGGCTGGGGATATGCTTTAGCGGTGTGCTTGGCAGTGCTGGATTTGTGGTTGGGCTCAGTGATCTCACAGGTCTTTTCCAACTTAAATTATTCTGATTCTAGTAAAGAAAGAAATTAGAATCCCGTGTGAAAGGTGGCTTACGGCAGCCAAATATGTGACAAGGGACATAAGAGAGGAGATTGGACTTTGAAGAAGTCAGCCTCTCTGGGGTCAGCACCCTGAGAGCTGTCGGGATGATGCTGAAATGAGAACCGCACAGAAGGTTGCACCCTGTTCCAGTTATCTTCATTCAGCACCCGCACTCTGAACTCGGTTTGAGAGACACTTCTTAAAATAAGCTGCAGGGCTAAGAAACAGGTTAAGGCTGCATTCCCGTTATTCAGGGCTCTGGGGAGATAAAACTGCAGAAGGTGCGTAAGGGAGTGCAGCAGCGCACGGCGCCGGAGGAGCCACAGCGCGGGTGGACACCGGGTCTGCAAGGATCCAGTGCTTGAAGCACTGACGGTACACGTGCTGCTGCCGGGGCCGGGGGAGGGAGCGGGAGGAGCGGCCGGGGGAGGGACCGGGAGGCGGGACCGGCAGCCCCGGCCGGAGCAGGGGCGGGCAGCCCCGGCCCTGCGCCGCCCCGGAAGCAGCGGGGAAGGCGCTGGGGCCGCCATGGGCCGGGCAGTGACAGTGGCCACCTGCGCCCTTAACCAGTGGGCTCTGGACTTTGAGGGCAACCTGGAGAGGATTCTCAGAAGTGAGTGGCTGCTGTCCCCGGCTATCAGGAATACTCTTCCGCTCCCTTCTCTCCCTCCTTCCCTCCTGCCGCGGGCGGGGCGGCGCAGACCGTGCCTGTTTGACGCACTGCGCTCCCAACACTCTTACAGGTATCGACATCGCCAAGAGCAAAGGAGCCCGGTACCGGCTTGGCCCAGAGCTCGAAATCTGGTAAGGGCGCTTTGCTGGCGCTAGGTTTGGTGCGATTCCGGTTACCTGTGGAAGAACAGTCGAGAAGAGCATCAGCCTCGTGGTGCTGCAGTGCCCAGAGCCATACTTACAGAATGTGGTGCAAAGAAAAGCACTGTAGTTGTGAGCACAGGACTGGGTCTCTTGTCTCGGAAACCTGACTGGTAGCGATAATTTTTAACCTATTTCAGTGAGTTTTCCTCTGTAGTTGTGAGCATGGAATTGGGTCTCTTGTCTCGGAAACCTGACTGGTAGCGATAATTTTTAACCTATTTCAGTGAGTTTTCCTCTGTAGTTGTGAGCATGGGATTGGGTCTCTTGTCTCGGAAACCTGACTGGTAGCGATAATTTTTAACCTATTTCAGTGAGTTTTCTTCCAGGGGAACTGTAGTGCTTTGATTTCTGCCTGGGCCCAGGCTGCTGTCCTGTAAGGAATATCATGGGGTGATACAGAATGCTGCAGTTTTAAATGTTGTAAATAGGGATGGTGTTGACAGCACTTTTTCTTCATTTTCTATATAAATTGCCTGTGTGGGTGAAATGCTCCCTGTCTAAAGTAAATTTGGTTCTCTGGCTCTGGTGCTGATCTGGCTGTATTTTTTATTTCTCCTTGTTTCTATGCACAGTGGTTATGGCTGCTCAGATCACTTTTATGAGTCAGACACACTCTTGCATTCGTTTCAAGTTCTGGAAAAGCTCTTGGAGTCTCCAACTACTCAAGATATTATCTGTGATGTGGGAATGTAAGTTTTTTAGTGTTTTGGGTTTTTTTTGTTTTTTTGTTTTTTGGTTTTGTTTTTTTTTTGTAAACCTCTGATAAAGGGATAAGTCCTTAGGGAATGCTGCTTGTGCCATGCTCTGGATAGTGGGGGCTCTGCACCAAACTGTCAAACGTATCTTAGGAACTGCACTGCTTTTCCCCTTTTAATTACCATGACCAGGACTGCAACGTGCAGAACACTTTCTGAAATATAATCCTTCCAAAGATTGCTGGTGGCTGATCCCTTCAAGAGAGAAATAGGATAATTGCAGTTATCTATTGGAAACCTTAAAGTCTGATACGTATTGCTATAGGTCAAACTTTGTGTGAGGTGTAATTCAAAAGGCTTTATAAATTCACTGTCTTGTGGGAATGCAGGGGCTGCTTTCACTGACAGACATTGTAAACAACATAAGTGTATGTGAAACTCACTGAAGCCATTGTATGCCTCGTGCTGACATGGAAGTGTGGTAAATTATATCTGTAAAATCAACATGTTAGAACTGATATAATTGTGTAAAGCTAGTTTGATTTTGAACTGGGTTGGTAGTATCACAGGAGGTCACATTTTTTAAATAACATGGCCCAGCCATGGGGAATCTTCTGGTATGCTCATGTTACTAAGGCTCAGGTAGTAGCTGATATATCTGAGATTGACACCACAGTCAGTAACTCAGATTTTTTCAAACTACTACTTTAACTAAAAAAATAGAAGCTAAAACTTCATATATTCTTTTGCTTGATTCCCTCTAATGAGGTCTTATGAATAGTTTTTGCAGTAAAGTAGATTCTGTAACTTTTTATAATTTCATTTAGTAACTGTAGTTACTGCATATTTTGGCGCTTATTTCCACAGGCCTGTTCTGCACAGAAATGTTCGCTACAATTGTCGAGTGATCTTTTTAAATAAGTAAGTAGTTCTTGATGTGTTTTGTGAGGTAATACATTCTCTTTTAAGACACCAGTTCAGTCTTCAAGTAAGATTCTTCAGTGCTGGAGTGATGGATTTATCTTCCTATTAGCTAAAGTTTGAAAGAGACAACTAAGGTTTCTCATTATCTGTTTTTTCTTTTCTGATTTGTGGAAACTAAATTCCCACTGCTTTCTGGAAGAGTTAAAAAAAACCTCCTTGAGTCTGCAAGAAACTTTAAAAATGTTACATTATACTAGAAAAAAATAAGTTGTTCTTAATCAGTGTTCATATATAGGCTTGTTTGGCTGTGCATCATGTGTAAACTCAGTTTTTCTGTTTTGTTTTATTTAAGGAAGATTCTTCTGATCAGACCAAAAATATCACTGGCAAATGCAGGAAACTACAGGGAACTTAGATGGTTCACCCCATGGAGCAAAGCAAGGTATGCTGGCAACTCTTAAGAATTGTGTTAAAAAACACAGCTTGCCATTTGCAGCCACAGCAACAGGGTTGAAATATCCAGAGCAAATCCTCATTGGCTGCTACAGGGAGAGCAGCAGGACAGAGTCAGCCAAGCTATGTGGTTGTAGGAAGCTTATTGAGCAGTCAGACTCTCAGTAGCTGAGCTGGAAGAAAAAGTGGGGCTGCTTGATCCTATAGCCAGTGTAAAGTGTCATTTTCCTGGTGTGTGCTTTCTAAGAACAGCCAGCTCAGGACTGGAAAGGGCTGTGTTTACCTCCTGATTGCTGCATCCTAGTACTGAATTGGCAAACACTGAAATGGATGAGCTCTGTCAAAACTTCAACAACTGCGGTTAATGAAAGCTGCCTGCCTTATGATGATGCAGAACATGTCTGGCACTTGGCTCTGATGCTGTGCACTCATCTTGTAGTCAGGGAGTGCTTCCAGCTTGAGGGTCTCAGCAAAGCACTTCTGGTCCCTCCTCTGAGCCCCAGCTGGTTCTGAGCTGCTTGTGTAGTAGCCCTGTAAAAAGAGAAACTTCTACCTGGCATTTGTCTTGCATGGTGTGTTCTTTGTTAGGTCTGCTTTCTGGCCAGGATGGGGTGCTGTTTATCTTGCCTTTCTGAAGCACAGATGTTGCTATCTTAAAATGTCAGCATTTCTGATTAATTCCACAGAAATTTGAATTTTTTTTTTTATTATTTTTTAAACACACACAGCCCTGTACTACTTCCACATGGTTTCTTTAAGCAGCATTAGAAGGTGAGATGAGAACCAGTTTATATGCTGTGATTTATGTAATGATGTATTCACACTCTATAATTTTGATTTAGGCATGTGGAGGAATATTTTCTGCCCCGGATTATTCAGGAAGTGACTGGACAGGTAAGCTGGTTTTTTTTTTTTGTTGTTGTTTTGTTTTGTTTTGTTTTAATTTAGCATCTTCCAGATTCAGCAATTAAAAACTGTAGTCTCCAAAATTTTGCTGCCAGCCATGTTGTGGATTCATATGTTTCAGGGTGGTTCTAAATTGCATTAAATGAGAGCATAATTTAATATTATTTAAGTTAGTATATGGTAGCAAAGCAAGTAAATTTTAAATCTTCCTCAGTTATTTGTACATACAGAACCTTGATTGCCATATTTTGCACAATTTTGGTACTGAGTTTATCTGTGCTTGAGGCTAGAATTGGGTATATCTTTTTAGGTTAAAAAAATTAAATTTGAAATTGTTTAAACCTTATTCGTTCAGAAGGATCTAAAATTTATGTTAGTTCCCATTAAAGCATGAGTGTGATTCCAAACAACAGACAGTCTCTGTTTTGTAGATTGTTTAATTCCTGTCCTTAAGCAAAGCACTGCATCTGAATACTACTGAAATTAAAACATGAAATTTCAATCAGTCCAGAAATTTGCATTTCAGAATTTTTTTTACTCCTACTTGATATGAAACGAAAGAAGGTATAATGTGATTGATACTGTGTCACTAATTTCACACAAGTAAGCATTCAATTTTTATATTTTCTTAAGATTTGTAGTTAAGTTTTTGAATTGAACAGCTTATTCTACTGCATATGTGTAAGAATGTTCTTGCTTTTCCTCAGGAAACTGTTCCTTTTGGGGATGCAGTGCTAGCAACTAAAGATACCTGCCTAGGGGCAGAAATATGTGAAGAACTCTGGGCACCAAACAGGTAAAGTAGAAAAGGAAATAAATGTAATCTAAAACATACATTGGAGCTGCCTGAAAGAAATGTTTGAAGAGATCTGCTTATTATTCTTCTATGTAATTTATCTTTAAGAAAGTGCCAGTAAGATAAAATATAATTAGGAGCAACAAATACATCATGGGAAAGACCTCCTTAGGCAAGGTGCAGGATGGCAAAGAAATGTTGGTTGTTAAACTAAATCAACTCAAAACAGGAAGGTAGGGGAAAAATACCAAAAAGAAGCAGAATGAGAAGAGTGACCTAAGGAAATAAATGACAAGTAACTCTGGTGCTCACATTCCTGATACTTTTCCAATCTCCCAGTTACATTAATTTCCTTGTAACTGCAGAAGATGTGGTGTGTTTTGAAGATGTGATTTTTTTTTTTAAGCGTTTATTTCTTATGACATTGGAAAAAGAAAAAAAAGCAGTAAAAATCCTCTCCTTGTGGTTCTGTTTTTGATTTACTAAGAGACAAGGAAAATGGGACAACTGACTTTGCAGTGTATATCCATGTTGCCCTTTCAGACCAAGATTATGTTTTCTCTCTTTCTTTGAGACCTGGCCTTCTATAGAGTAGAAGGCATTTTATTTAGAACAGACTGAGCAAAAGCCCTCTTGACGTCTGCAGCCACTGCTGGTCTTTGACAGAAGAGCTGGGCAATGCAAGAAAAAGAAAGTTTTGAAAGCCCTATCCTTGTTTGAGCTAAGACATACAGAAAAACGACAGTGACATAGATGTTTCTCTTTGTCAGTGATTTTTAATGACATTTGCAGTTTTCACAGCACAGTAGTGATTTATTTTTGTGCCTTTTGCCTTGACAGCCCTCACATTGAGATGGGACTTGATGGTGTGGAAATTTTCACCAACTCTTCCGGGAGTCACCACGTGCTGCGGAAAGCTCATGCCCGGGTGGATCTGGTGAATTCTGCCACAGCAAAGGTGTGGAAAGTTCTGTTTGCTTGAAAAATGAGAAGACATTTATTATTTGCTCTGTAATCCTATCTAACAGTGATGGGAACAAAAGTAAAGCAATAAGTGTACATTACACTGTGAAAAAGATGCTTTGTCATTTTAATTTAACATGCTTTGCTTATATTTAACAGTATCTGCTTTCTCCTCTGATATCCAAACACAGCTGTTATCACCTTCCTGCTTTTCTCAACCTCAATTTGAACTCAGAATTTCAATTTAGAAGTGCAGCTCTCTCTCTTTGGGTTGAGGGAATGACTCTTGCTACTAATAGTGACTCCTATCAAGAGAGAATCCCAGCCATAAATCATTCTCAATGTAAAGGGAGAGGAAATTTGTAAGAAGGGCAGGAACAGAGAAATAACATTTTGATTTTTAACATCCTGTCAGGTGCTACATTCTGAACAGTTTTTTTCTCTTCCCTGCATGTTTGTTTCCCTGGCAGAATGGTGGTATATATATATTAGCAAATCAGAAAGGCTGTGATGGTGATCGTCTCTATTATGATGGCTGTGCCATGATTTCCATGAATGGAGAAACTGTTGCACAAGGATCCCAGTTCTCACTCGATGATGTGGTAATGTATTCACCCCATACTGCTAGGACACTTATGCTCAACAGTTCCCAGATATTCCAGATCTAGGTCCACATCTCTAGACTAAAAAAGGTGTATTTTAATTATTATTCAACTAGATCTGAGTGTTTTCCTAGTCAGATTACCTACAGTAGCTCTCCTGCTTTTGTGAGGAATGAAGAATTGTCACAGTGGAAGAACTTCATGAAAACATTTTTGTATGCAATCATCATGAGGAGGAGAGACCCTGCTAATTGAGATTCCCTTATTTAAAGGAAGAAAGGGCAAAGACTGCAATGTTCTAATTAAGACCCAATTTTGTGGACACAAGGTTTCACTTTGATTTCAGAAAACAGTAGATTTGTCATCTAGCTTTCCTCGTGTTATGTACAAGCTCCATCACTTTCCCCAGTAACATTTCTTGCCTTTTCCTTTGCCACAGCTGATGCTGAATCTTTTGCCAAGCATTGTTTATCTGTTTGTGTAGAGTGATCTGATGTTGAAAGCCTTTCCACAGGAGGTGCTGGTTGCCACTTTGGACCTGGAGGATGTTCAAAGTTACAGAGCAGAGATTTCATCTCGCAACTTGGCGGTAAGAACTCTTTGTGTTTGTAAACTGTGCCAAGTTTGAATAGTCATTGGATGTAAGAAGTATTTGCATGTCTTGATTTTCACAGTATCTTAGCTGATGTTTTTAAAACTACATTAAAATTTGTGTCTTCTGAATTCTTCTGTACTATTGCTTAGGCAAGTAAAGTGAATCCTTATCCCAGGATAAAAGTGAACTTTGCTCTGTCGTGTCCTGATGATTTAGCTGTTCCTACTTGTATGCCAATCCAGTGGCGACACCACAGTCCTGAGGAGGAGATCAGGTAATCAAATGCTGAATCTGTTGCTTGAAGATTATTTTGATTTAAAAAAACCCCTCCAAAACTCAAAGAAAGAGATAAACATAAGATGTTGTTCAGATTTAAGTAAAGGAAATCTCTCATTGGAAGACCACAGTAAATATGTTGACTTGTTGTAACCTTCTTAGAACAATCATGTGTTCTGTAATTTCAGCCTTGGACCTGCATGTTGGCTCTGGGACTATTTAAGGCGCAGCAAACAGGTAAGAACAACTGGGTTTGTTTTTCCCTTGGCATACACAGCTACTTTTTTTGCCACAGGCACAATCCAAATTGTTTTTCTGTGCTGCTGGTAACCCAAACTGATCTTAGTCCAAGGTGCAAAGTTTGAGTTTTTCACTGGTAGCTCAGTCAGACATAAAAATTGTATTCCAAGTGTGACTTCAGTATGCTTTGTGCACCCTTCCCTTAGGAATTGTCATTTCTTGAGTGCAGCAGAGTGACATGAAGTAGTTATTCAGTGTAATAGTAAAGTATATATGAAAAATGTAATCCTTTTTTTAGCATTTCTGTCTTGCTAGAGGGTAAAGACAAATAGAATTTTTTCTAGCCAAAGGGTTTTACAGTGACTACTTGTTTGATTGCCCAGTTGATGAGAGTTTCAGAGGATTTGCTCTGGGTGGTTTCTTCTGTTTCTCCCCAGTAGAATATAAACCTTGAACAATATAAAGCCTTGAACAATGCCTGTCATTCTTCTACTGGAATGTGTTTCTGAATGGTACAATACGTATTTTTTTTTCTAATTTTGCTATGTGGAACCTATTCCTTGCTCTGTTTTTAAGGCAGGGTTTCTCCTACCTCTGAGTGGTGGAATTGACAGCTCTGCTACAGCTTGCATAGTGTATTCCATGTGTCACCAGGTTTGCCTGGCAGTCAAGAATGGCAGTAAGTAGGTCTGTGTGGCTGGCCAGCTGTGTTTACTAATGGTTATGGATAAGTTAATATTAGCTGGGTGGAGTAGCTGCAAGAGCTTATTAATGGTATACCCTTTTTGTGTCGTTCTAATGGAATACTTTGTATCTCTTCAGAAATTCCAGTGAAAATTCCAGTGTGTCCAGATTCAGATCCTCTGAATTGGCATAATGGTTTCCATTTTGGGTTTAAGAATTGGATGTGGAACTCAGACTCTTTTCTGTCTAGACTATTGTTCAAATGTTGGCTGATGCAGTCTTCAGCTTATTCTGAGAATTTTCCCCTTCTATTAAAAGCAGCACTACAATGCATGGTTAGGAATGGTTTAATTTCTTTTAGTTCTGGCTTTAAGCAGACTTCATGCTTTTAGCTAAGTCTTTGTACATACTGGATCATGTTTTCTATGAAGATTCTTCAGTAGATCTAAGGGATTTAAAATTTCTGTGCTCAAAATCGGGAGCAAAATTGGTAATTCTTTTATAGATGAAATTTTTTTTGGGACATTAGATGTAGTGATCTTATTTGTCATGGGCACTGTAAAGCTTAATTGGAATACAAAGGATGTACAAGCTATTTGCATATCTTGCAAAGGGAGGAGCACAATAATTTCCACTCCTGTTCTGTTTCTTCTGCTCTGTCCTCAGATGCAGATGTGCTGGCTGATGCACGCAGGATTGTGAACGATGATACCTACATCCCTGAGGATCCTCATGAATTCTGCAGGCGTGTCTTCACCACGTGCTACATGGCTAGTGAGAACTCCTCCCAGGATACCTGCAACAGGGCCAAACTGCTGGCTGAGCAAATAGGCAGGTACAAGCTCAGAAAGTGGTGGGAAGAAACAGTATGTTCTGGCAACGACTTACATCTAAAACATTCAGTCTCAAAAAGGGAAAAAAAATAAGAGAGGAATAGGAGGTGGGTTAAGTAGGAATGCTGCAGATAGTATTACTAAAGTGTTAAAGTGTGGCAGACTTAGAAGCATTTGGCAAAGGACATGGAATTTTGGAAACAGACTCTGAAAACTGTTATTCTTTCCTAAGTTTCTTCCTACCAGATCTGAGATTTTAGCAGATTTAAAGTCTCATTTGATGGGTGGAATTTTGGTGGGTTTTTTCTGTTTTATATAGTCAGATTGTGCTGGCTGAGTCACTTGTGCTTGAATTCTTCTCAGCTACCACATCAACCTGAACATAGATGCGGCTGTGAAAGCTGTTGTGGGGATCTTCAGCGTGGTGACAGGTCGAACTCCCCGGTTTTCTGTCTATGGAGGGAGTAGCAGAGAGAACCTGGCACTCCAGAATGTGCAGGTGTGTGTCCTGTAGGCTGAATCGGGCCACACTCTTTTGGTTCTGTGGGTTTTGGTTTGATTTTTTTTGGTTTTCCAACCTAACCAGCAATTCTGCTTTAGTTCCGAGTGTTGGTTATCCTGTTTGATAGTTTTTGTTAATTTGAGGAATTTGATCTTTCTCTCTCTGTTACTGGACAAATCCAGCTGTTTGCTCTGGAAGCAAACATTGAATTCTTTGTCAGCTTTTTGGTAGCAGGAGAGGTTTAAGTCACAGGGGAGTCTGGATATTGGCTTAACATCACCCACAATTGCTGCTGGAGCTGAAGGCTGGATCCCAGGCATTGTTAGAAAAAGCTTGAGTTTCAAAATGGGGACAAAAGCAAACTTTTCGCAAATGTTTTCTATTAGACTAGAGGGATTTATTTACACTGTAAAAGAATATAGTTTATCTGCACGCTTCTTCCATCATGGATCCTTGTTAGTGCTTCAGAGGTAGCAGATGGCACCTACTCCCCAATTTGCCGTTGGCCAGGAGAAACTTCCTTAGTTTGTGGCAGTAGCTGATACTGAACCTGGATTTCCTGAGTGTGCTCAGCAATTTCTCCAAAAGACTATCCTTCCTGCAGTCACACTTACCCTGCCCCCATTTTGTTCTTCATGAGCTTGTTTAGACAACTGATTAATAAAAGTGACTGGAGAGAAATCACTCTGCTATGTAAATTTTGCTTTCCTTTTCCTTTTACTTTGCAGGCTAGAATAAGAATGGTCCTTGCCTACCTGTTTGCTCAGCTGACACTGTGGGCTCGTGGGATGCCAGGGGGACTGCTGGTGCTGGGATCAGCCAATGTGGATGAAAGGTTGGTAAAAACTGAGAATCCAAAACCATGTGGAACAGGTCACTGTCATTTCCTTCAACTCTACCAAATATCACTGTAGATGATGACTCAGAAGAGGTAACAACCTAAGAATGCACTGGTAACAGTGAAATCAATGAAAATAGTTAAATCAGCTTGAATGGGAAATGGTGTATTTTTCAGAGGTTTAGCCCAAAGTATTGCTATAGCTTTCCCATAAAATGCTGTTGTCAGTAGAGCTTACCTGTGCATTCCTTAGGCTAACTTCCCAATATGTTGAATTTTCAGTAACTGCATTAGGAATGAGGATGTGAACTTTGAGCTGAAAAAGCAGCTTAAAATCTGGAGTACTGTTACTAGAGCTAGTATTTGAAGATTAAAACAATCCCTGTAAGACTGTGGGAGTGGTAACCTCTAAAGCTGTGAGCTGGTTGTGTGTATGTTTCGAGATTTATTATTTTAATTAGTCAGCACAATGTTTTAATTATTTTGCACATATTGCCTTAGCATGGACAGTTTCGCAGTGCTTTATGATTGTTTAAAGTATCATCTTCTGAAAGTTTCAGGGCTTTAGGATAACCCTGTGTTCTGGTTTGAAAAGCAAAACCACTGAGAGGCTCTTCAGTCAGAAATACAATTTATTAGAAAAAAGGGAACAAAGAACCAAATACATACAATAGCACAAAAGAAGAACCACTGACAGAGTTAGAGATACAACCTGATACTTGGTGGCTAGAGCGGTGGTAGCAGATACGGTTCTGTCCAAGCCGTGGTCCTGTAGACTGATGTAGTTTCCCTCTGGAGGTCCAGTGTAGAGAAGGTCTCAGCTGTTCCTCTTGGAAGAGGGGATCTGTAGAAGGGTGTAGTTTTCTCTGAAGATCTGGTGATGGAGTGATGGGCCTGATCTTCCTCTGGGAATCCAGCAGAGAAGAAGACTGCTTCTCTGGGAATCCAGTGAAGGGCTGCCCCTGATATCCCAAAAATGCTCATTTTATGAAGGTAAGGATGTTTGGCTCCTCCCTCTGGGTGGAGCATCTCACAGTGGGATGATGTAACTTTACCAGTCATGCAGTGAGTCATTCAATGGCTTATTAACAGAAGATATCTCCCTGGAGGGAGACATTGTTCTTGGAAGAGATAAGAAAACTGCCCAACCTCCAACAGATGGTAAATAGAATACATGCTTATCTTACAAGCCAGGACACCCTGCTGCAGTTAAACATGTTGCCCTTTAGGTATAAATACATTATTAATCTGCAGTCTGTTTCTCCCTTTCTTCATGCTACATATAAATTCTCTATAGTGTCAAGGATTATCTATTATGCTGCAGTTACATTATTATTAACTGTTGCTGTATAAAATTTCCTGTTTTGCTCAGTCTCCGTGGTTACTTGACCAAGTACGACTGCTCCAGTGCTGATATCAACCCCATTGGTGGCATCAGCAAGACTGATTTGAAGAACTTCATTCAGTACTGCATTGAAAATTTCCAGCTCACAGCCCTCAGGAGGTGAGCAATGATTGAGTGACTGTGTTTGTTCATTCCACTGGAAGAACTATCTGAGCCAGGTGCTTCATTTTTGGGATGAAGCGCTGTTTTAACAAACCAGCATTAATAAGACTGCATGGAATCGTTTTTTCCTTTTTCCTCTCCCTTACAGTATCGTGTCAGCTCCACCCACTGCGGAATTGGAGCCCCTGGTGGATGGACAAGTGGCTCAAACTGATGAGGTAATAATGGGCAGTGCCTTTAAAATGCTTTAAGCCTTCCCCCAAAATCTGGGGTTTGTCCCATAGGTGTATGTAACCATGCTTTCTGACAGGCAGTCTTAAAGCTACCAACATTAATTCCCCACACTTGCTCTGGGGTGACAGTAGTTTCCAAAACTATTGTTAGCAAATTAATTTTTGAACTATTTTAGACTTTTGGACACTTAGAAGGATGAGTATTGTAAAATACAGTTTGTTTTATGGTTTTTTTAATAGCAAAAGAAAGTCAGGGCCTTGCTGCTATGAAAATGACTGGTGGCAAAGCACTCTTCTCCCCACATCCTTCTCTTTTCTATCCCTTTGGAAAGGAGAGGACTGATAAAACTACCTCTGTGGCCTCCAATCTCCCAATTCAGAGAGATTCCAGTGGGTTTCTTTTATTTCTGCTCATAGTATTACTATGTATTTTTGACCTTGACAATTTCATTTTGGTGTTTCTTTGATTTAACTGGGTTGTTTTAATTGCTCCATGAAAGTATTCATTAAAATTTGCATAGATTTTCTTTGACATTCTGTGTGTTTGTTTTCAGGCAGATATGGGGATGACATATGCAGAGCTCTCAATCTATGGGAAATTGAGGAAAATTGCAAAGGCTGGACCATACAGTATGTTCTGTAAGCTGATTAATATATGGAAGGAAATTTGTACACCAAGAGAGGTAATATACCAAAGAGAAAAAAATATCAAATAGTTTAATGCTTTTGACAAAATAAAGTATGTTAGGCGAAAGGTCAGGTTCCTTTTAACTGAAAGTAATAGTTTCATTATTTTGTGTATAGAGATTATTCTACAGTTGCAGCAGAATATGCTAGAAAAGCTGGTCTACATCTCCTAAATGGAGCTTGCTGTCTTGTGCTGCAAATTTTTAAAACAGTTGTTAATTGGGTAATTTGAAAACAATTACTTCAGAATTATACCTCAGGGAAAATTGTTCTCTAAAATACAGATGACCAACTACTGTTGAAGCCTTTTGTTATGTGTTCTGAGACAAAAAATGACTCGTGCTTTGAAAGAATATATGGACCATGTCAAGATAGAAAAAAGTCTCCAAAATACTGTGCTCCTCTCAATTTTTAAATTAAAATACTAAGAAACTTCATCTGGTTAAAAGCTACATTCCTTGTACACCAGGTGGCATCCAAGGTTAAGCATTTCTTCAGGATGTATTCAGTCAACAGGCACAAAATGACCATCCTCACTCCTTCCTACCACGCTGAAAACTACAGTCCAGATGACAACCGTTTTGACCTGAGGCCTTTCCTCTACAACACCTCGTGGTCCTGGCAGTTCAGGTGTATAGACAAACAGGTAAATCTGCTTCTGGAATGATCTTGCATTGAAATTATTCAAATAATTTGAATACAAATAAATTCACTGGTTCCAGTGAATCTCCAGTAAAACACAACTAATATTTAGAATAGCAGTTATTTAAGAAATAACTGATTGTTCTTTTCACACAACTGTGATGTTAAATCCCCTGATTTCAGTGTAGGCTGTTTAGGTTCTTTTTTGTCATACTGCTATGAAAACAAGAACAAGAAAAAATAAAAGAATTGGTGTACTGAGGACAGAAAGTAATAGGTGTATCCAGACTCATGAAGTCCTGTGCTAATGGGAGAAACAAGCTTTTGTGTTTTGGTTTCAGTTCAGGGCCTGTCTGAAGGGATCTGCTTAAATGCAGAATTAAGACTTTACCTACATCAGCGTGGAAAAAGCCAGTGTAAGAGGCAGCAATTCACTGTGCTTCTCCCACCTGCTTCTGCAACAGTTCCTTTTTTGAATCTCAAGTTAGCTGACTCACAAATTCATGTTTGCTCAAACACAGAAGCAGTAATGGTACTGTGCTCAGTTTGAGCACTGAGATGGGGAGGGGCCTAGGCGATTATTGGAACCATGCTTAACTTTTTATAATTTTTAGCCACTCCTTCAAACTTATTTTTAATGCCTCTTTTATGGCACATATGCTGGGGTGAAGAATTTTAGCACCCCTTAAAGTTTTTTCTGCCAGAGATTTTTTTTTTCTGCCAGTTGCTTTTAAAAATATGTCTATACATGTAATAAAATACTAATTCCTTCATCTGTGAAATGCCAGACATGTTGTAATAGTATTTTACTACCTTGAAACCTGGGATAAAAGCTACTATGTGCAGTACTTTACTATTGTAAAGTATGTATAGTGGGGGTTTTTTTACATCATATTGAACTTTTTTCCACTGAAGTCTAGGACAAAAGTTATCTTGGTCTCAGTGGGAGTCAGGCAAAATGTTTTTGTAGGGTCTGGACCAAAATGTAATTATCTTATGCTTCCAGTAAATGTGATTAAGATCTTTTAATGATGCAGATATTGTTGCATTCTTTAACTAAATTTGTATGTAATAGCAGTTGTGCTCTGCAAGGGTAGTGGCAACTTATTCCTGGAAACCAGGAGGCAAGTCTGGGGAAGATTTTATTGTGTAGATAAGAGTAGCCTGAACTGATAACTCCTACAGCACTTTGCAAGACTGAAAAATAATAACTTGCAGTGGTTTGAGTCAAATCTGCCCTATTCAAAAAAAGGAATACAGGAAGAGTTTCCTCTTACTGTAGGTGTTCAGCACAATTGTAATTCTGAAGATAATCACTCTAGGACAGTGTCCCACTGATGATTTTGCTCCTGGGACTCAATCTGCACTTAAGATTTTTCTGGCATAGTAACAGGACTGTGAAAATATGGCATAAACTTGACATAAAATCCACCTTTACTTAGGTAATGCCAGGTTTTCCTATAGGAGAGTCATGTTACAGCTCAAGCTCATTTGTGAATTGAAACAATTTGGAGTGCTAATGATAATCTGTTGGATTTGTAGAAAGTACTTTCCTGCTTTGGATGTCCGTAGTGTAGTCAAGTCAGTTTAGTTGTCAATCCATTTTTAGTGCAAAATTCCCTTTACATTTTCTGCAGAAGGAACAGGGGTAAAAGGAATTTAAGATCATAGCACTTGCTGGGAATTACCAGATTTGCTCTTGGAGTCTTCCTGTCATTCAGCTCTACCTGGCATGGGGGTTTTGGAACAACCATAGGAACTCTGGCAATGCTGTCTGTAGCTTCTGCCTTGGAGCTGTGTCTGAAGTAAAGGATTTGTGGTCAGAGCACAAATGATGCACTTCCAGGTGCCAAAATATTCACTGGGATTTTAATTGTTGCCATAATTTGAAGGAACTGTGATGCAGCTCGGAAGAAAGCTGGCACATCTACTTGCAAGGATGAGATGCCATCTTCTGCTGTTTCCAGTGTTACACCATAAGATTAGATGCATTTGGTCAAACCAAGAGATTTGTCCACTTCATAAAAACCTGGTCTTTGTGTGTCTCTTTTACAACCAGTAGGAGATGTTGATGGAAGAAGAAGCTTATTTTTGCTACTGAATTGTTTTCTTTTTTACTTGCAGGTATCCAAGCTAGAAAAAAAGGAATGAATTTCTTTAGTTGAAGATGTGGACTGACTTCCTGTCTTGTTTAACTGCGGAAATTAATTTGTCAAACAGAATGTTCAAAACTGGATTATACTGTGATAATGAGCAGGGATGACCTGCTTAACAGTTCCTGAGCTGACTGTTGTAATAATTTTTTTTAATTGACTCCCTCTTTTACTCCCAATATACTTAAACTGTAGTTTGGCTAAGAGATCATTTATTAAGGATTTTCTTCAGCTTCTTGAGTTAATTGCCTTTAATTAAAAATATTCTTTTAACCACATTAGTAACATAAGCAGAATCTGTAATTAAATTAAAAAGTTGTGGAAAGAGCTGAAAACCCCAAACCACATGGGCAAGTTCAACAATTTGAGGAGATCCTTCTATTATTTGGACATCTGATTCCCAAGCTTTAGTTGTTTGGTTCAACCAAGTTATGACTGATTGTGACTTTTGCCAGATCCATCAGTGAAGAGAGTTATTACATTTAAAGGTTCTTCACTTAATATAGGTTATCTCTAAAACTCAATTTTACCTGCAATAATTAGTGAGCTAGGTAATGAACAGAACAAATACCTGGGAAATCATCAGAATTTTGCGTTGCCCAATCAAGATAATATTTTTTCAATGGTAAATAGATAACTGCAAATTCTTGACCTGCTAAATGTACCAATCTTGTTCTGGCCCTCATTACAATTTGTGCTATCACCTCTAAAACTGTAAAAATTGTCTTTGAAACCTGTTGGGAAGAAAAACCCATTCTATTATCAACAAAGGATTTCTCTCAGAAGGGTCCCATTGAAAGATGAAACCATCAAGTCACAAAGGAAGTCCATTACCTCAGGAGGTCATGAAGCAACCTCCAGGAGTCCAATGTCTTCTTGTGGATGATGAATACTGGTGAATTCCAGGGACTCTTCGTGGGGGTGATGTGACTTTGCCGTAATTGTTCCTTTACCAATCTTTTAAGGATATTTAATTTTTTTATCCGTTAAAGGCCATTGATCAATTAATATAGGATGATCAGCTTTCCAGTTTAGCTTTAAAGTGGCAGGTTTTGATGTAGTTTCCATCACAGGCCCATCCATTTGCCTTATAATCTTGGCTAGTAAATGTGTAAAATATTCACTGAAGTAAAGAGCACCCCATTTGATAAACATGTAGCTTTCAATTAAAGAGCACAGGATGGGCCTACTTGTACTTCCCAAGCTGGAATACTAAAATGAGGGATTGATAAACTCTTGTGTTATTATGCTGCTACAGATCCCAGTATGCAGCAGAAAACCGTTGGTAAATTGTCTTGATGGCTCTTTTGAAATTGCAGCTGTATGAAACCAACCAGTGGAAGGGCGTGTGAAGGGGACCGTGAGAAAAGTGGACAATTAGCACAAGTGAAGCATCTCTAACAGTGAAAGCAACACGAGTGAATTTCATGGCTGTTTATGGAATGCTTAGGTGATTAAACACAAGTTAAGTACTTTCTGCGACCAGGGATGCACATGGATATTTAGGACTGTGATATATGTGGGAAGCGGCCATGCAGCTGCCCTGAGGCACCCAGCCAGGAGCCTGCAACTAGCCTGAGGCAAAAAAGATCTAACTCCTTATCAGGGATGTATTTTCTAATCCATAAATGACGTGTGGGGTGTGAAAACCCGACGCTGCTCCAGCAACCAGGGTTGGCCGGGAAATGGCGCCCGGGGGTGGCGAAGGCCGGGCGGGAGGAGCCCGGCGGGGCCGCGGATCCCGCTCTCCCTCGCGGCCGGTCACATGCTGCGGGCGGAGCCGCCCGGGGCGGGCCGAGCCCCGCTCCCGTCCCGCCCCCGGTCCCTTCCCTCCCTCCCTCCCTCCCTCCCTCCCTCCCTCCCTCCCTCCCGCCCCGTCCTGCCCCGTCGTAGCCCGTGGTCGGTGGTGCGGATGGAGGCCGGCGCTGAGGTGGAGCCGCTGCTGCCCCCGCGGCGCTGGCGGCTGGGCCGGGGGCTGTGGCAGGAGCGCGACGGTGCCGGCTCGGCTGGCGAGGACGGTGAGTGCCCGGGGCGGGCGGAGCTGTCGCCTTTCCCGCAGAGCTGGGGCGCTCCCGGGAGCGGCAGGAAGCTCCCCGGGCTGCTGCGGGGCTCGGCCGCCCTGCCCGGGCTGCTCCCGGCAGCTCCGGCGGGCACGGCTCTGGGGGAGCCGCTGGCGCTGGTTTCAGGTGCGAGCCTTGCACTGCTGCAGGTTTCCTTATGTAATTTTAGGGTTTTCCTCTAAAGTGCTGACAAGGTTTTCTCGAACCCGGCGACTGTCGTAGGTGTGACATCTCAGTTCCCCCAGGATGGAATTCTTTGGAGACCTCAGGTTCTCTCTTTTCAGGATATTGCATCACCTAAGGGAGCCTTCACTTTTTGTTCTTCCGTGCAGTTCCCGAAGTGCAGCGGAGTCTCGGATGGATTCTGTGTGCCCAAAGCGAGCAGTGCTTTAATCATCACTTCCTGTGACTAAGAGTTGCAGAATAAGTTGGATATCCATGGTAGAATGCATGGAGAAATTGCTATAGTAAACATTTTTGGCTAATTTCCCTGTTTTATTCTTATACTGACAGTCACTTAGATTCTGCCTTTCCAAAATCCTTGCCATCAACACTAGTGACTTGCTGTGTGCTTCAAGTACCTAAAACTTTTGCTGTTCTTGCAATGCTTTTAGCTAGTGGTTCCTTAAAGCAACTTTTGTTTTTATCTCACTAGTGTGAAATGTCATTAAAAAAACAGTCTTTACTGTGTGAACCTGGCTTGTCTCCTGTTTGTGATCAGATCTTTCTTGTGCCATGGTTCATATCAGGATCAGTACAAAACTGTTGTTGCTGATGCTCTCAGATAAAGAGTGACATTTAAAAACTGTTCTCAGTCTTTGTAGGAAATTGATGCTGCTGAATCATGTGGAACATAAAATTGTCTGTGACTCTGATCAGTGGTGTTTTTGGCATTGCTTGGTGTGTGGCGGAGGGCATTTTGCTGCTGCTGGGCTGGACTCTTCTGTAGTATCCCAGGCTGTCTCCTGGGTTGAGATGGTATGAAGTGCTCCTTGGGACTCTTCCCCTGTGTGGGAAGGCTACACTAGCATATCTTTTTCATATCTAGAGTCCCCATCAGCTTTTTATCTCCTTTTTTTTTCCTTCCTTGTTTTGACCTTAACTACCTTTATTTCTCTTCTTGGCTTACTTGCCAGGTTAGTTCCTGAAAGGTCTTACTTCAAGTAAACACAAGTGGCTGCCCTTAATTTTTTATGTGTCTATCTTCACATAGACTTCTTAATTATGGGGTTTGAAAAGTGTCATAGTAAGTAATTTAGTGGTATTTTATTTCAAATTGTGTTCTTTCACCCCTTCCTGTGTCTTGAGCTCTGATCTGTTTGGTATGGTAATAGTAACTCTCGGTGCGAATTTAAAAAGCACTTAGTTTAGGTCTCATATGACTGGAGATTCCTGTTGGTTTCGGAGGGACAAGATCACTCTAGACCGCAGTATCGTTATTAAACAAAAATAAAAATTGCTATAATAGTAGTGCCTGATTTTCCTGGCTTCACTTGACTGTATGCTCTGTCAAAGAACAATTTGAATCTCAATTATTTTGCCTGTTAGGACTTGTCTCTGTATACTGTATTAAGTACTACACTGGTACTTAACTACCAGTGTAATATGGCTACTTAAACCTAAAAGAGAACCTTTTAACAAAACACAGGTACATGATGTGCTTGATATCATTATTACTTATTTAATGTAATGCACAGTGCTGCTGAGAGCAGATGTGGCAGGAACTCTCTTTTTTTGTGTGTGTGTACAGTGCCCTTTGTGTGAGAACAATGATTGTGCACCTTCTGTTAACTGATAAGTGGTTTTATCCAAAGTGTGTTTATCCAAAATACAGCAAGAGATTTTTATTTCTTTTTTACTTGATAGGTGCTGGAGCTGATAATGACCTTCATATAAACCAAGCCATAGTATTTATTGAAGATGCAATACAGGTAAGTAACCATGTTTTTATTAGCTGTTATGCTTCCCATGCTGGATGTTTGTGACACACTCTGCCAGTTTTTAAGTTCTTCTATGTTCAGGCAACATTTGTAAGCCACCATCTCAATTCACAAAGCAAAATCAGAATTCCAAATTCCTGTGGTATGCAAGTCTCACTGAACTTCTGCCTAGGAGAAATATCTTTTTCCCCACAATTAAGTAATCTCTTTAAGGATTTGAGAAGACATGCTGGTTTGTGGAATGATTTTCATGGTGGTTTTTTGTTTGTTTATTTGTTTGGGTTGGTTTGATTGTGGGTGTTTTGCTAGTGACTAACCTACTGCTAAGATAAACAATTTCAGCAAACCCTGTAATTTTCCTCTCAATCTGACTACTTGCAGAGCTGGTAAAAACTCAAGAGTTTAAGTCTGGCTTCAAGTGTGAAGCTGGAACTCGGCTTCAGCTGAACTTGGTGCCTTTGGAAGTCTTGATTCCCTCTTTGTCTCTCCTTTACTGGCCATTACTGCAGGTTCCTAGATCCTGTTTTCTCCCAGGCAGTAGGAATGCTGAAGGGCAGTTCTTGAGTTCTCTTGCTGCATCTAGATGGCTTTTGGTTGGGTGATTTCTGGGGACAGATGTCCTTAAGGTGTAGCCACCTTTCTGGAAGCATCTACTCAGCGGGGGCAGATTAAGAACAGCCCAGGAGCTGTCCCAGAGGAGGGACATATTTTGGGGATTCCTTAAGAGTCACAGGCACTTCCTGGTCTGGAAGCATATTTTATTCAAAGACATAGGTTGCAGTCTCTTCTATTCAGAATTTATTTGTTTGCATCTTATGGCCTGTTGGAAGAGAAAGACAAAAGAAGATCCATGAGTGGAATGAATGTTGGAGAAGGGAATTAAGTGGGTGGGCCATTTTGACAAGTACATACAATAGTCACTGAAAAATCACTGAATAAATGCTGTTATTTTAAATTATGACAGTGCTTCATTGAGATCACTGGCATACAGTCGAATTATCTGAGCAGCTCTGTGGTCTTTAGATAGCAGAACTTCTTTACAGTCTTGCCTTTTTTCACACATGATAGAGTACCTGTGTGGTCAGGGTGACCTGATACTTTAATAATTATTAACATGTGCTAATCTGGTTTGCTTTGGTCACTTGATATTTGTTTTTGAGACAGACTGAATGTAATGTTTGAATTAGCCTTTTTGCTTCCTGCCTTCAGTACCGATCTATAAATCACCGTGTGGACTCCAAATCCCTGTGGCTGTATCGATGGTACTATTCCAGGACTTGCCAGTGGTAAGAACTTGCTTATTCTCTTTGCTTTTTTGTTTAGGAGTTAGTCTTCCTGAAAAACTACTCTTCCTCTTCCTTACTTTCTAGATAATTAGGTAATTGTGTTTTTACCTTTATAAGAACTTATTCTGAGAAGCAAGTTCTTGTGGCCACATGTGAACTTGATTGAAGTGGAAAGGAGAAAATTTTATGGATGTATGATGACGTAGATGGCTGTTTGCAAACAGCCACAGGACTTTTGCATGAGTGGACTAATTAGCATGATTTAAAGCACTGTGCCTTAAGAGTTTTTAAAGTGTCTGTTTCTAAACATGTTGGATACCAGCAAGATTGTTTGCTGCTGTTAGTTTCAAAAGGACACCACCTCAGGTTATTTGGTGGTCAGCAGTTACATCTCCAGTGCAAGCAACAACATGCTAATCAAGTGCTGCCTTCTGGTCTAACCCATTTGAGTGAAATATGGTCTCAGAAAGCATGGTTTACTTCAAAGAAAATTGCTTTATTGTAAATATTTTGTTATTATTTTGACTCATTTCGTGGCTATTTTATGGGGCTTGTTTTGGGGTAGTGGTTTTTTGTACCTTTTTTAAATGGTTTTGTTGGTTTTATTTTTGATTTAATCTCTGTCCAAACAGGATTTTGAATTTAACCATTACTGTAATCTTGGCTTTGGCTTTCATTGAAGAGCCTTCCTCACTCACTGTCACGTCGGATGTGCGGTACCGCCTTCCGAGCTGGAATCCTCCCTGTGGCCTCACGGAGAGCATGGAGCTGCTGTGCTTCCTGGTGTTCATGGTTGATGTATCTGTGAAGGTGAGCATCTCCTTCATCTGGTACTGAATGAAGCAGTAGGTGTGTGGTAGAATTGTTTTTCAGATCTTGAGTTTGCAGGACAAAATTGCCTTGCTTTATTAGAGTCTCATTTCAAGAGAAATTAGCAAGTGTATATTTACTTAAGATTTGTATTCCATTTTTTTAAACTTAAATTTCCTAAGTGAGTGAACTAAATTTTACTGAGAGTGCAAGCGTTTTGGCTTAGCTGCTTGTATTAGACTATAAAAACAGGGTATATAACAAATATGTGTCAGTTCATTTACACAAAATAAAAGTTGTTAGAAACTGACCTTTCTTTGGATACTTATTTCTGGAAATCCCTTTTTTATGTTTATTAAGTGGAGAATTTTCTTGCATGCAAAGGATTTCTCTCATGTGGCCTTTGTACACCTTTTACTTTTGCTGATCTTTATTTAGTTCTTGTAGAAAAAAAATCTCTCAACAATGTATTTTTGTTTGGGTTTTGGAGAGCTTTTTAAGAGCACTAATTTATAATTGCAGATACTTGGAAAAAAATTGGTGCTGACTCATTAGAGTATTGGATTTTATTATTAAAGTAAGTTATTGTTGTTCTTTTTTTTCCCCTTGTCCAGACTTACTTAATTGGATGGAAAGAATTTTGGAAAAATAAATGGCTAATGGCTTATATACTGACATTAATTGTTTCCCTCGCTGATTGGATTGTGTCACTGAGTTTTTTCTGCAAAGAGGTAAGAACAGCTTTACTTTGGTCTTTCATAGCTGGATAATTCACTGAAGCACAGAAAACGTTTGGCGTAATGTAGCTCAGCAAAGAATTCTGTTTGATTCTTAATGTAAATTTTGTGTTTGTTGGTAAAATTAAATAGCACTCATGGCTTTAGTTTGTCAGCAGTTGAAGAGAGCAGGGAAAATTAATTGCCTGGCACCAATTTTGTTATGCAATTGGAGAATTATGTGCTTAACTTGACTGAATGGCAAAGCTTCTGTAGTAAAGTATAAGAAAAAGGTAATCAGGTAGTTTAACATCTGCTTTCTAACCTGAAGGTGAGGTGTGCTGTGTTCAAAACAGTTGTGTCCTGCGAGGAGCATCAGGCTTGGAAAAGGTTCAAGAAGAGCCCTCCTTAATGTAATACTGTACTCTCCATTGCAAATGTCTTGACTGCAAGAATCAAAAAGATGCTTTACTGCAGTGGTATGGGGTAAAAAAGCACTTACAGCTTGAGTCTTGTCAGAGACAGAAATTGCTAAGTAATTAGCAGGCCCTTTAGTTATAAAGCAGTCTGAAAATAGAAGTTAAGCACTTCTTTTTAGAATATACATTTGTTTTTATGGGAAGTAGCTCTCTATTAATCCCTTTCTTGAAATGGAGTTTGACAGAATATACAGAAATGCCATCTCTTGCCAGATTGTTACATCTGCTGGGCAGTAAAGTTAGATTGTTTCCAATTAGTGGCCTGATGAGACTATTGAAATGTCGATGTGTGTTTTTAAAGCAATCTCTCCTCATTTTAATGAGGTGTGGAATCTTTTTTGGTGTTTTGTGAGCTCAGGAGAGAAGAGCTCAGTTCTTTTTCTGTTCCACTGTTGGATTAGTTGATGTGTGTGTCCAGTGCTTTCTGACAAACTTGCATTCAAAGTATTTGAGCTGCCAGTCTTGCAGGAATTCAATGTCTGATCTGTTGTTTTTTGCAGAGTGTGAGAATAAGAAGAATCCTACGCCCGTTCTTTCTCCTCCAGAATTCTTCTATGATGAAGAAAACGTTAAAAAGTATCAACAGCACATTGCCTGAAATGATGAGGTGGGTTATAGCACAAAAAACATCCTTTCACAGGATGGCTAGTAGCAGGCAGGTTGTTATCCTTTGGGTTCCGGTGTGGGGCATCTGAGCAGCTTCCTTCTGGATTGGGTAGGTAAGTGCTCAGTGAGATCAGGTCATTGAGGGTGAAGATTGTGGTAACTTTTTGATTCCCCTTGGTATGTACAGGATCTCTAGACTTTGACACACTTTGTGTGTGACATAGGTTTTTTAACGCTAGTTGAGTGGGAGGTTTTGATTCTGCTTTTCTAAGCCCTTTTGTAAGGGAAGAACTGAGGCACATAAGTGTGATTTTTATTTTGTACCAAAACCCCCATTTCCTCCTGTAATCTCCATATAACTTCTTAAAAACACTGCTGGTTTTCTTTATATGGCATAATTTTACATTTTCAGTACAGGATATTAAGAATAAGATAAAGTTACTGTTAATACTTATGATATATTTCCTTTCCAACAGTGTTTTTCTACTACTGGCTGTTCATCTGGCTCTCTTCACCATGTTTGCCATGCTGCTCTTTGTTCGAACAAAGGTAATCAATTCTCTGGCTTCTTTGGTAGCTCTGGGTGCCTTTTTTCTGTACTTGCACAGCTGCTTCTTGTCTAGTTTTATAGTCAAACTAGTGAAATTTGTTTTCCCTGAAAAAGGTCATGTTGTCAGATGTGCTGAGTTTGAAGTCCATTTGGAGAGCTCTAACATGTGCATAGTATCATGTATGCAGGAGACTTCCTTATACATTTACCCAGTTTGATCCCTTGAGTTACTTTCTCTGCTTTTGTTGAAATTCTCTGTGCTGTTCTGTCTCCAAAGCTCTTATCACTCTTTCGTTTATATTATCACTAATTTATTTTTTTGTCTTCTCTATCTAGCTTTTTCCTAACTTTAGTTTCTTCTGTGTTTTCTCATCTTTCAATACTGGTATTCCTACCAGGCCATACCCTGGTAGATTTTTGCCTCTACTAGTTTTGGTTTCTGATCCCTTTGGGTTTTCCTCTTGTTTTTCTCTTCCTGTTTCTGAAAAGCAAAATTGAAATTTTGTGGTTAAAATAATTTTTGTGTTCCGGTAATCTTGATATATGCTTTCTTTTCTAGACTTCCTATATCTTAATTTATCACACTCAGATTATTTGGGTTTTTTTCATTCTTACTTTGTAAGGCCTTCCATAAATATGTTACTGTAAACACAAAAATTTCTTGCATACTTCTCCCAGTAATTTTGGTACCGTCCTTAATCTCTGTTTTGCACCTTCATTTCTGCTGTAATTTGTACTTGAGTCAGCTTCTAGTCTTCCTCATGATCTGCAAATTCCCTGAATTCCCATGATACAGAACCTTTGGAATTAGAAGCAGAGGTCTTTTCCCACTGTTAAAAAGCAGTTTTCCCACTGTTAGTTGTCTTCTGGACCTTTGTATTATCTCTGTTTGTCACATCTAATTTCAGCTATGAGCTTTCCCAGCAGATGTATATTTATAACTTGTATACCTAAACCAATCACTTGTGTGTACATTGAGGTAAAAAATAACAAATTAAAGAGTGACCTTTCCTATTTTGGTGTGCTGCTCTGACATCTATACAAACTAATTTTATCTAACATGGCAAAATACTGCAGGCAAGTTCTAAAAGTAGGTTTTAATAATGAAATTCATGACTCTTTGCATTTCCTTGTATATGTCCTCTAGGGTTACATATCCCAGTCTTTGCAGCAGATTAAAGAGCTATTTGTCCTATGCTGCCTGACTCATGTTTGTGTTGTTTGCACTCTGCATCTTTTTTTATCTGTCTCTCCTTGACCTCCAGAAGCAAAAAGTATGTGGAGGATTCAAGGATCCAAGATCAGCCTCCCAGTGTGTTTTTGATGAAGGTTCTGAGTCCCATATTGTCAGATTGTGGCATGATTGTTCTTCTGGCGTCTGAGGTGCTAAAAAGACATAACTTCATGTAGACCTTCCTGTTCTTACTTGTGTTTTTAAATTGTTATTAATAAGTGATGTGATTGCTCTGTATTCATACCTATTTTTTTAATTTTTACATTTGGCTTTTGCTTTTTCCATGGGGTAGATTTGATTAAGATTTGATTTCTTGTGTGTAAGAAATTGTTGACTGATGTTAATTATTAAAAAAAAAAAATTAAAATTTTTGTCCCCCTTCCTTGGTATTTATCTTAACAATGAACACATCTTTGCCCAGGATAACCAGCAGGATAAGGAGTGGGTGGTGTATTTCCGGAATTTGCCGGATTCCCTGACGTCATTGCTGGTCCTGCTGACTACTGCAAATAATCCTGATGGTGAGCAGTCTTTCAGAAATAACTCTTGTCTCTCTTTTTGAAGAACAACAGAGTAATATTGCTCTGTTCAGACTACTGTAACCATTCTTTCAGCTGCTGGTTCTTAGTACAGCCAGAGGAAGTTTGTGTAAAGGTTTTTCATGCCTTTAGTAACTTGATTCTTGCCTTTCTGTGGTATAATTATATATGCCACTCTAAAATCCAGCTGTATGAGAGCTTTTACCAATTACCAAAAGTTCATAAAGGTCTCTACTGTGCATCTCAAGCATTAAAATATTATTTCCTATTTTTGTTAAATTTGTTACAGTGATGATGCCTGCATATTCTAAGAATCGAGCATATTCAATCTTCTTCATTCTCTTCACTGTATTAGGTAAGTTACCTCTTGTCTTCAGTGCACTTCAACTTTGACACTTGTGCATACCATCTACAGTGTTTTATTTTTCTATGAAAGTTTAGTCATGAATTCCTCACTTTTGTGATTCTTCCAGTTATTGCAAAGTGTCTGTGAGATCATTTTCATGGAAAGTACTTATGGTTTGGAATTTCTTGGTAGCATGTCACAGGGGAGTGGAGACATTACAGTATACTAAAACATTGAAAACATTTTGGAAATCAAACACAAGAAAACTAACCCTCTTTAAGTTTTGCATTTGATTTACTGCATACATTGAAACTTCTTTGATAGACAGATATTTTTCAGTGAATTTTACTGCCTCTTTTTCTCCAATAGGCAACTTGTTTTTGATGAACTTGCTTACAGCAATAATATACAACCAGTTTCGAGGGTATCTTCTGGTGAGTAAAGCAATCCTAATTTCTGTGTTCTGCCATAACCTTGAACCTTTGAATAATTAAGTTTCATCTCTGTATTAAAGGAGCGTTCCCACTCTGATTGCAGATACAGTTTTAAGGTACTAAATGTTCTTTGGTGCAGATACTTCTCCCTTTATGTGCTGTTACAGCTTGATCCCCTCTGGTCACAAAATTATCTTCTTGCATATTTCCAAGAATGCTGTGGATCTGCAATTTTGATTATTGTAGGAGAAAAAGGAACTGTTGTATGACTGAACAAGGACAAGTGGCTGAGTAACTTAAACTGTCTGAAGGAAATCTGCTGTGCTGTTTATATAGCTGTTGTTGTAGATCATAGAATATTAAGGGATGGGAAGGGACCTTACCCAGACTGGCCCAGTAGCTTTTCTAGTAGAGTTCCCGAGAGAAGGTGAAGTTTGTTGGAATAATAAGCCCAAAGCAATATTACTCAGAATGAATGGCCCCCACCTTCTTGTGGCAGAGGAGTGCGTAAACAGAATGGGTGCAGAAAGGATTTTTGGTAATCCTTTCCTCCTCCTCTGTTTCATCCCTTCTTGCTCAATTTTCTTCTTTCTTACATGACAGCATGACATAATCTGGCTACTAATAAAGTAACTGAGTTTGAAAGTGATTACTGTAATTAAAAAACCCATGAATAAGCATAGCTCTGGATTTGTGCTTTTAGGCAAGAAGCTGGAGTAGGACAAGTTCTCTAACTCTTCTCTCTGCATGCTAGTATGAATTTCTGTGAGTGCTTAAGCTTTGCTGTTGCAGTGTCTCTGGAAGGGGCATATGCCTGTGCACTCCAGAATTGAAAATAAACCATAACCTGCATGTTTACTTGAATCCCAGGGAATTGTTTGCTTACTTGCTTCCTTCCTCCTTGTACACGGTGTTCTTGGAAGGAGTGAGGCCTAGGGCAGTCTCCTGTTCTGATCTCTAATCACAAATTTGGGATGTATGCCCAAGGATCAGTATAATATTTAGCCATAGGACACAGTAGTGCCTGAAGTGTGAGTAAATTGTTTCCTCTGTGGTGTTTTTACTGCTCAGAAATCAGTTCAGTCCTCCCTCCTCAGGAGGCGGCTGGGAATCCGGGCTGCGTTTGAGGTGCTGTCTTCCCTGAAAGAGACTCCTGCTAGTGCACAACAGTAAGTGGAGGATCTTGAAACAGTAGATTATCTAGTAAAAAAAAAAAAAGATTTTGGTCATCTTGTTTTGTTTTAATATATTTACTGATGTTCCATTCTCAAAAATGGCAGTTTGTTGTTCATCTCATTTATTTATTTTTTCATTAACTGGATGTTCTTAACACACTGTTTGTGACGCTTATGGGGTCTGTTTACTTTTTTCCTACTTCTAGTTTCATTTGCTTTTCAAAACAAGAAAGAGTTGGGAACACATTTGGAACAGTTCAATTTGCCATCTATGAAGTTATCTGTATCAGGGCCCATTCTGTTTTCATTTAAATAGGTCCTGTGTCAGTGGTGGGGCCTTACTACAGGTGCTGCAGAAAGCTGAGATGGATTCTCACTGCAAGCAAGCCATCATGAGAGTAAGAACTGAATTTTCTTAGCCTTTATGTTGGTGACTGTCAATCCTGACCAGCAAATCCAGAGATCTGCTCTCTGTTGCAGCATTCCTTGGATCATAACAGAATAGCGGCAGTACTACATGGGACTAAAATTTAAGTTAGTCAAAAGAGCATGTGATCCCAGAGAGGAAAAATAGAAAAGGCCAGACATGTCCTCCAGTCACTTGGCAGTGTCATGTTAAAGCAGAGCAATATTGAATCTTACTCCAACAGCTTGAATTACATCTTTATTCCTAGATTTCCAAGGTAGTCTGAGGGGTTTTGGCAAACTTTGCAGATGTTCCTATTGCAGATGTTTATCTGAATGTTTCTCTTTCATGTGAAGTCACTCAAAATGTGCTCCTGTGACCAGCTGTCAGCTGCCCAGTTCCAGAAGCTCTTTGAAGAACTAGACAAAGATGCCATTAAGCAAGTATGTATGTGATCATCATTTATAAAGCATCAGTAGTTTTCTGTGCAAAAATAAGTGAGAGTACTCTAATATAATGTATATAAACAAACTTTGCAACATGTGAGCACAAGGTGTGATCACATGGCATTGAATTTTAAGCTTTTTGTGAGCAGCTTTTATAGCCACAGACAAAATTGCTCTGGGGATTTCTACAGCATTAGTTTTGGATTGCCAGGTGGTGTTAAGTGTACAAAATACATCTTTGTTTATTCTTTCAGCATTTGAAAGTGAGGTATTCAGGCAAAATAGCTCAAAGTCTTTTTCCTCCAATCCCTGAATGAAGAACAAAATGTGGATTCTCTCACTGTTCAGATGAAAATAGGCAGAAAGCAGTTTTCTCGACTTGAAGAAAGAAAAAAAAAATTAAAGGCTGTTTTATGTTTGCATGTATCTAAGACTTGTGAATTAAATGTTGGGAAATGGGGAAGGGATGTATACAAATAGTAGCTTGGTGTTTAGTTATCTGCTTGGGGCATTGGAGAGAGGTTGGATTATCTTCCGTCTTTGCCATTCCCTTGTGTTGTGCCATGGAAATGGTCTCTTGCTGTTAATAGCTGCAGCTGGAAAACATTTTTCCTGATGAAATGTCAAAATTAGCCTGTGGCCCTGAAGATTTGCTTTGAAACTGTCTGGGGTTTTTTAAATTTGAGATGGGGTGTGTTTTTAAAATTATTGTATTATTTTAAAAATGATTATGCTTTGTAACTCAGCAAATCCTTTTTGTTCTTTTCAGCACCCTCCCAGTCCAGAGTACCAATCCCATTTTATGCAGAAAATGCAGTTTGCCTTTGGCCATCCCTACTTTGGCTACTTGGGGAATGTGATAGCCCTGGCAAACATTATTTCTATTTGTGTAAGTAAAGGTTTTTTTGTTGTGGGGCAGTGGTTTTCTTTCTTTTTCTTTTTGTCATTGTTTTTTGGTTTTTCTCTGCTGAATTTAATTTCTGCTTTTGTTCTTTAATTTTCTTTAAATAACTGCTTTTTCTAGCAGTTGGGTTTTTGGCATGCTTTAGTCATGCGAAATGTTAAGAGGGAATATTTGTAGTTAAAAAGGTATTTTGAGCTGTTTGAAAAGCTCTGTACAAAACATAAAAGACTATTCTTACGCTTAAAAATCTGTTTAATGTAGCAGTAAAGCTACATTAAACATTGATAAAATATTTTTTGTTTAAGGTGGTTTTGGTGATGGATGCAGATAAGCAGCCATCTGAAAGAGATGACTTCTTCCTGGGGGTAAGATAGAACAATATTCCATGCAGTTATTGCTGTTCCTTGAGATGTCAGGAATTCTAATGGTTGTTTTTTTTTTGGGGGGGTGAAGGCTATCAACTGCTTCTTCATCCTGTACTATCTGCTGGAAATGTTGCTGAAAATCTTAGCAATGGGCTTGAAAAGATACTTGTCTTACCCAAGCAATAGATTTGATGGACTTCTGACTGTAATTTTACTGGTAAGTGCTTTGTTAGCTTACACATTCTTGGATTTATTGGCTAGGGAAGTTAGGGAACTACAGGAGCTGGTGGGATTGCTTTTTTTCAACACTGATCTGCTGAGCTGAACAGCATGAGCCAGTGTCGTGGGTTTCTGTGGCTGGAAAGTTTACATGGTAGCACATGATTCTCTTAGGGTCTGTGTTCTGAAGATAGGCTTATTTAAATCCATGGAAAAGGTGATTTTCTGATAAGAAACCTTTTAAATTTTATTTGGTAAAAATCCAGCTTCTGGAATAATTGCATGAGGCATTCTGTTTCATAGTTCAAAACCATTTTTTTTTCTTTAAATTAAAAAAAAAAAATTGTCAGACTATTATAATAATTATTTGGTCAAACCCTGACACTCCTGTGGCAGATTAGGTCAAATTCATGGTTAATGGTATTCACTATATATCCTTTTATGAGTCACTATTAGATGCTCTATGTACATTTGGTCAGTTTGGAGAATAACTAGGCAAATATGATAATTCAGAGCTTTAAAGTGAGTTCAGTTAGTGGCTTAAAGCCCTTGAAAATGTTTCTTGTCAAGAAACTTAAATGATTTCTGGAACACAGATTTATAAAGTAAAGTTTTGACCTTTTTTGTTTTGGTTTTTCTTTCCTAACTGAAGATTCTGGAGATTGCAACTTTTGCTGTGTATGGATTTCCTCACCCTGGCTGGTGAGTAACCTCTGTGACCTGCTGCCCTTTGCTCAGTGGCTGGGGGAGGAACACACACATTGTCATATACACGTCATGATGTTGTGATTGTCAGCCCAGTCTTTAATTTACCAAATTTGGTAGAATTTTGCACCCTTATAGTCATAAGAGACCATGCAATGTGGGTAAGTGAAAGAATTTTTCTTTTTTCCTAGTGTTTCAGAGTTCTGTGTAGCTCTTCCAAGAAGGATGCATTTGTTTAAATTGTAATCTGATTTAAAATAATATATTGGCAGGTGTGTGCTTACCAGGGATGTAGGAGTGGGAATTTGGTACCGCATAGACAACTTGATATCAGATTTCAGTATCAGATTGTACATAAATCCAGTTATATGAACTCCCAAACAGCTGATTAGTAGATTAAATGTAGATTAAAGGCTGAGGTTTTTCTCATGCTGTAAAATATAGTAAGAAAATTCCCATGGACTTAACACTATTTGTTGGTGTTGTAATAGCAAGCAGTTGTTTGGTTTTTTTTTTATTTTCTTAAGTTCAAACAGCTTTTGGATAACTATCTTGATTTCTTTTTTGTTGTAAAAAACATAAAAATCATTGCTTAAGATTTAAAAAGTGTCTCCACAAGAAGAGAGGAAAGCAAAGGAATTCTGGAAGATTTCCTGAATCTTCACAAGTGATTCATAACACATTCTGTTACTTTGTTTCTTCATGCAGGCTGACGCTTAAGACACTGGCACTCCCTGATTTTTCAGGATATTTGTTTTGTTGCCATCAAGAAGTTCTCTTAATTTACACTAGAAACTCTGAAGAGAGTTAAACAAGTCAGACCTTATGGTTTTAGAAGGGTTTATATTTGAATACTCCTTGTATTCCTATCACCTAGAAGTGATAGTTGCCAGAAGAGTAATTGCTACAGACTTAATTATGTTATGTTATTATGTTTGTGTTTGATTCTGCCCTTTGATTCTTAAATGTAGGCAATTGCTTGCTCTATGATCTTGGAGCACCAGTGATTTTTGTTAGGTCTTTGTGTCAGTCACTGCAAGCAGGTTACAACCCAGATGAGTCAATCTTGAGTCCTGATGTGTGCTGCTGTCACATCCACAGACCAAGCGGGACAATGATGTTGCTGTTATCTAGACTGTGCCTTCTATGCAGTGTTATCTTAGATAATTTCTTTCATGACTGGGGATGAATATATTGGAGGTAAAAATCACAATTTAGCATCAGTGTTACCAAGTCATTGACAGCTTTAGATCCCCACCACCTGCCCTCCTTTCCAGCCAAGAAGCATTCAGCGTGCTCATGTAAAAGCCAGAATCCAGGGTTGGGTTTTGAAGTGTATGCCCATGTCCTGTGGAATGTTAACACATAAGGAAGAAGGTTGACAAGACAGTCCTTTAACCTCGTGCTGTTTTCAAACCCCTTCTTCAGCCAGGCATATCCTGAAGGATTAATGCTCATCTTTGTGCAAGTTCCTGAAGTATCTCCCTGTTGGAACTCAAAATGTCCCTCAGGCATTTTTGGAGGTTCCAGGCCCAGGTCAGAAGCATTTGAGACCCTGGCAGGCAGCTGGAAACAGCTGTGATTTTGAGTTTGAGCCATGGAATGATTTACCAACTTTGCAGGTCGAACAAGAAGTCACAAAAGTTTAGATATTATAGTAGAAGTAGTTACAAAGTAGAGCGAAGAATTTTTTAGTGTTGTACAGGGGGGTTTTAACACCTATATAGGGGGGTTTTTACTTTGTACATGGGGGTCAGAGGTTTTAAGATGGAGGAATGTAGGCCGGTCCTGTTCCTCCTCTTCTTCCTTGCCTCCATGTTCTTGATGATGTTGGCACTTATGGATTGGTTTAGAATAGGAAAGCACCATTTAATATAGGTAGTAGATATTGGGGAAAAACTGTAAACATATAACATGTAATGTATCATGTAAAAAATAGCAGCAGCCATGGGCGGGGAGAGAGAAGAAGCAGACAGCAGACAAGAGAGGGTGTCAGGGGTGTGTGTGCCTCTGCCTGAGCTACTGAACAAACCACAGTAGCCAGAGAAGACAATCTTTTAAATAGCTTACAATAAGCTACTTGAGACTGAAGAACAAGAGGCTGCTGAGTTTTCTTTGGGAGCACGGGTTGGAGGAGAGACTTTACCACCACACGGAACCCCTGAACCAGGCTGGGGTTCCGACACCTCCCTCTAGAAGTTCTTTTGATTCACTTTGTTTTCTGAAAGGACCCTCTTTGGTGCCTCCTCCTCAGCAGAAGGCACAAATGTGCACTTCAAAGAGCTCTCTGTACATATTTAAGAGGCCAAGCTAAAGGGATTCCTTCCTTCATCAGTTATTAGTTTACTGTAGCTGAGATTCCTGCTAAGTAAATCAATGTATTTACCTGTAGCCCAGTAGATTTAACTGTGTTGTTCTGTCATGGGCTGTTCCTCTGATTTGTTACTTTTTCTGCCTTTCCTAGGAGGCCCGAGTTCATGGGCTTGTTGTCCCTGTGGGATATGGTGCGGCTGGTGAACATGTTAATTGTCTTCAGGTTCCTGCGGATTATCCCCAACATGAAGGTGATTGCTCTTCCCTCCACAACTTGCACTTCTTTCTTGGTCAAGCTATAAATTTTGTTAGAGCCTTTCAGGGTAGGTTGTTGCTCTCAATTTTTAAGATTTTCTAAAGCTTTCTGAGTTTATATTCTTGTAGCAAACTTTCTCACACAACTTTCTGTAAATAACTTATTGTTTTGCATTCCTTCATAGAGGAGGAGAAATTTGATGGACTGGTAGTTTGTCCAGTGTCGTTGGAGAGGTGGCACTTTCACCCTCCAAACCACTGTCACCTTTAGAAAACTATAAATGTTTGGGTCCGAAAATAAACTCCCCTTTTTATTTTCACGAGAGCATAGGCATGCGCAAAGCCAGGGACCTCATAAATCGGGAAAACTGGACAGGACAGAACGCACATCCAACCAATGCAACCTTCTCCCCTTTATTAGTGAGAAGATTGCAGTTTTTATACACTTCTATATAGTTTACAGTTTACAAAGGCATTCTGATTGGCACACTAACATTGTTTACCTTTGCCGTAAGGTGGTCAGGCTTTTCACACTGCAGCTCTACTCTAATTTACGCTCGAATAGCTGATTACTTTGTAGTTACCTTAACATAATTTCTAACTGTGCCACAACTGAATTCTCACTGCATCAAAGGCTTCAAGGCCCCACCAAGGCCGCTTATCAGGGCCTAGTCTGACTGGGTAGCTCAAGTCTCACTCCAGACATAAATCATGCTCTCTCTCTCTCTCAGAAATTCTGTAACACGTGCGTCATGTTTTCTTGTGTCTTATAGTGACAGTAGGTTGCAATTCTCTTGCACATGAGTGGAATAGCTCAGCTCTGTCTTGACTTTTGCACAGCCCCTCACAAAATCACTTACTCTTGCCTGCTCCCTCACCAGAGAAAACCAGCTCAAGTTCTCTTGTCCTTTTAGTAAAAAGTTGATACGGATTGGAAGTGTGATGAATTTCATAGGTACAAAATTCTGCTCTGTTTTAGTTCATGTCTTTGGTTGTTACTACACTGCTGGATCTGGTGAAAAACTTAAGAGCCTTTGCAGGAATCCTTTTGGTAAGTCATGATGCAAGATTGTAATTTCCTTTGTTATAGTTTAGTAAGGGTATGTCACCAACAAAGTTAACAAGGTTCTTGTACAATCACCACGAGCAGTAACATTTCACCTTAACCAGCCAGTTCTTCTCCAGGGCATGTCTTGGAAAACTGCAATAAACTGCTGGTTTGTGATGGCCAGCACAGGAGTGGCAGTGCCTCCTTCAGGAGGAGTATCTTTAAAAGATTAATTAAAGCTTCCTTTGAGTGTCTGCCTTAACTTGGGTAGTGTGGATTCAAATTAAAAATTAATCAATGCTAAAAGTAGACCAGTTTTCCTTACCCTGGTTTGCATATGTTAAATTATAATAGCAAAATAACTTTAAATTGGTTTTGGCTGAGAAGGTCTTGAGATGGTGTGTGTGGACATGATTTTTTAAGAACCTCTGCCATCCTGTTTTAGGCATGTCTGTGTAGAACATAGACTCAAAAAATGTGATTTAAGGGTGGATCACAATGTGTGATGTCCATTACATAAATTCTCCCAACTCTTGAGTTCCTGGCTTTGCAACCAAGTCTACGTGGTAGGGCAAAGCAGTGCCTGGGTAGGTTTGGTTTTGCTATTGTTCTTGGGCTTTTGTAGGGTACCTTAATTTGAATGGTTAAAGATAATGATTTGTTGTTCTAGTCTATATACTTGGTATGCAATTTACCCAGAATATTTATTTTTGTCATTAATAATCTCTGCTTTTATCTGTAGAGGATAGGCCTTAAATGGGCTTGTGTTGTACTTTGAAATAAAGATATTGGTTGGGCCAAATCTAAGGTGGTAAAAACCTTGTTGTGCTGTACAACTCACACTTCTGAGACACGTCTGCCACAGTGTTTGCCTCTTCCATTAATTCAATTTGCTTTTACTTGAGATTACACGGAAGCTCTCACTGGGCTTCTGCTGTAGTGAAATCTGACTCCATTGCCAGCTAATGCAAAATATCTTTCCTAATATTAGCCTGGAACACATATGCAGATAAAATAATGTAACTGATTAGTCAATTTCTCAGGCAGTGAGTGTTTTAAATACATCTTTTTTCAAAGAATAAAATTAATTTTATTGCCAAGCCAGATACCCCATCTTCTGGCAGGCTGTGAAATGTCAGCTTCAGCTTACTCCAGTGGAGTTCAGAGTTTGTAGGCCAGGGCAGCTCTCTTCTATTCCTTCCAGACTTTCCATTCCTAGGTTTGTTTTGTAGCAAAATTCAAAAAAAGCCAAAACCAACAAACAAAAAAAACCCCACACCAGACCTTTTGTTTGAAGACTCAGCTTGCTTCAAGCTTTCCTGCGATAAATGGCTCCTTCTCAGAGAAGCAAAGCAAAACTGTGGGTTATTTCTAGAATAATCTTTTTAGGATAAAATTGCAGTATTGCCTGTGCAATGGCTAAAGACTGAAAAGTGTCTCTTTAAAAAGAAGTTTGCATTTCTAACAATTAGAAGACAGAAGTTCCCAAATCCTTTGTGTTATTCAAAACTTTATTTTTAGACTAATTAGCATTTTAAAGGAAGTTGCTGATAGAATATAAAATAATGACATAGTTTTGTCTTTAGTAAGGTAAACATACTAAAAGTTTATTTTCATTGACTCTGGCAGAAAACTCAGATATTTGGGTTGTTCTTTGTAAAGACTGGTACTGAGCTTTGATTTTAAGTTGCTATTCTGCTATATTTGTGGTTAAATATCAGCATTCTGAGACATAGAGAAGTAAAATAGATGATAAAAGTATTTAATGCATTTTAATAACTGAAAATTAGGTAGATTATTAAAAAGAGCAAGCAGTTGAGAAGTATTTTCACTTTAAAAGCTTCAGGCACTGTTCTTGATGCAATTACCCCAACTGTAGTACTAATATAAATTCTGTGTTAATTGTGTTTTGCTTTCTTATTTTGTGGCAGAAATATTCAAAGCTCATAGTTGGTTGTATTCCTTCCAGGTGGTTTTCTATGCATTTGCTATAACTGGAATAATGCTATTTAAAGGTGCTGTTGTTTCCTTGGGAGATACCAGGTAAGATTCTAACTATCACTGCTCAGAAAGAATCTGTTTTTCAAAAGCATTTGCACCTTTTTACCTTTGAGCTGTTTGTGGTTAGTTTTGTTGGGTTTTTTCCTCTTTCATTCTTGGAGCCACCCTACTTTTAATGTTAAATCATACAGCTTCGTTATCTATTACTCTTTCTGTTTCTTCTTGCTGCATTGAAATTGCAGGAATGCTTATCTTAGCTTGGGGTTTTACCCTGCTTTATCTGAAATATGTTTTTGAACTGTTTCCCTTGTTTTCTGCCCATATGAGATAATCTAACTTCCTACAAGGGGCTCAGAGGAATTCTAAAGCAGAGTTCACAGGGAGCTGTGCTCACATTAGCCTGTAATATCTTGCAGTGCTGCCAACAGCACACATGATAATGGCACTCTGCAGTGTGGGACCTATGAACAACTGGAATATTGGCCCAACAACTTCGATGACTTTGCTGTGAGTCTGATCATGGATTAAATCCCTCCTTCCCCTCTCTGCTTGTCTTTCCTCCTCATTTTCTGAGGCTTGGATCTGTGGTACAGCCACTTAAACGCTGTTCTACTCCTGTTATTTAGGCAGCACTGGTGACCCTCTGGGATGTGATGGTGGTGAACAACTGGCAAGTCTTTTTGGATGCATTTTCAAGATATTCAAGTCCGTAAGTACTTTTATATCTGTAGTAATACTGATGAAGTCCCATATAAATCCAGCTTATAGTGTACTTGAACAAGAAGTATACACATAGCACAGTTCCTACCATCTGCTCAGAAGGGTGCTGCTTACCTTTCTTTTGGACCAATTTTGATATATAGGAAATAAATCTAATGCTTCTGTGTTTTCTGTGTGGATGAAGAATTTTTTCTTGACCTAAAACCCTGGACATAATTTTCATTTGTATTTACTGACTTCATGGGGAATGTTTGAATGAACTGGGTTGAGCTGTTCCAGTGACCCTTGGCTGGTTAACCCAGAAGAGTGAGTCTGTTCAGCTAACTTAATGAAAAGCAAACATTTTTTATTTTTAATTTTTTGATTCAGGCCCCCTTTTCCATTAAGAAAGTAGTAGTATTATATTGGAAGGAAAAAAAAAAAAGTGATTTCATGGTGCTCTGCTCAGGCTGAAGTTACTTACTGCCTCCTTTATGTATTGTCTGTTCATCTGATCTGCAGGTGGTCAAAGATCTATTTTGTAGCCTGGTGGTTGATCTCCTCTGTCATCTGGGTTAATCTCTTCGTAGCTTTACTTCTGGAGGTAAGGAAGTGTGTTTTTTTGGTGTGAGATCCTGAAAATGGGTTCTAATTTGTGCAGGAAATGAAAAGAACCCAGAAAACTTTGGTTTGTGTGTGTGCTTACTTTACCTTTCTTGCTGCCCTATGCCCGAGGAGCTGAGGAATTGTTTTTTTTTTTTCTGGAGAATTGTATGTTTTATTTGCAATTTTGTCACAAAACTGGTTGTATCTCATTGGGTATGTACAATTTCATTGTAATACTCCCCTTATTATAAAGATGAGATATACTTAAAGTGTTATAAAATTGCTCGTCTCTTATACATTACCATTTAAATTCAACATTAGTTATTCAAGCTGCAGGCTTTTCTGCATTTTAATTTGTCAGCAACTGAAATGAGCAATTTAAATTTGGTTCTCTTGTGTTTCTTCCCACCCCAGTTTGAATTACCATCATTGTTCAGTGCTACTCCAGAGAAGTGGAACTATTACTTATTTTCAAGAGATCATATTCTAGAGTTTTTCAGAGAAACTGGGAGTGCAGTTGCCTGAGCAATGCCATAAAGAACGTGTGGTTCTGCTAATTACCCATGGCATACTTTTCTGCAAATCCAAATTTCTGATGGAGAAGGGAATGCTAATCATAACCATCTCCTCCAGGTTCACCATTGTAGACTTCTCCTATAGATAGTGGAGGGAACTGAGAGCCTGTAGAGGGCACTTCACCCATCTCAAACCCTATGAAAGTTTCTTTTGAACATGTTCTTGACATTGCTGAGTGTACTGAGTATTAAAATTTACTACAGTAGGAAGAAGGGCAAACTTTTGGTCTAGGACATCTTCTACCTGCTTCTTTCTGCAGGGCTGTGGCCAAATGCAGCATTCCATAGCAGGAGAGCAGGGTGTCACTATTTTTCTCCTTTTTTTATTTTTTTTTTTCCTGAGCTGTGTGTATAATCCCTAGGTATTCATCTGCCAGAGTTATTCAAAATGGGTAAGGGAACATGGCAAAAACTGGACAAGCAGTATGTTTATATGTTGCTGGGTTTTTAAAGATGAAGAAATTCAAATCGGGTGAAATCTTGTTGGTAGTTCACACGGTTGTCTTGCGGAGGCAGTCCTTGCTAGGAGCTGAAGGTAGCAGGGCTGTCTTCTGCTCTGCTCTTCTTTCAGTTTGTGATGAGAAAGTTACTTCACTGCTGAACAAAGGTGTAAAGTAGTGACCTGCAGCCAGTAAATAAGCTGATGCCTAAATAAATCAGTGTTCTCCATGTAAAATCAAACCTCACCGCCTCCCAAACCTTATCTGCACACATAGTGACCAGATATAACCCCTTTTCTGGTGCCATCAGAAGAATTCTTTATATCTTTTGCTATTCCTTGTACATTTCAGAACTTTATTCACAAGTGGGACCGTCGCTGCCAGCGAGAATCTCTTTCAGATATTGAATACCAGAGGACGGTTGAACTCATGTTCAGGTGAGATGGGCTGGACTTGATAATCAATGTTGGTTTTTTTTTTCTTTATCTGTTTTAAAGAATGTGTGCTGGCTGCAAGATGTCTTCTATTTCCTCCCTCTGAAGCAAACTGTTTCATCTGTTAGTTTGGAGAAATCCAGTTAGTGTGTTAGTTAGGCCTGCTTTAAGCTGACGTGGTAGCCTAACCTTTATATGCTTTGTGCTCATGGTAGGATGGGAGAGGAGGTGCTGGGGGTGAGGGGAACAACTGCAGAGGAGGGAAAAAACAAGGGAAAGAAGAAAAGGGAAGATGAGGGAAGTGATGCATGTTCTTGGCTTATTATGAAATTGTGGGTGGTGAGTTAATACTTGATGATCGTGCATTAGTGGAACTTGTGGTGCATGTTGGATACTCAATAGTAGCATTGGGAGCATGTTCTCATTTGGGAGTTTTTTTCAGGAAAACAAATCTACTGACCTTCAGTTGTATTTTACTGTGTACAGGAAATTGCTTCCCTGCTTCTTATGGGAAAACAGCTGCTGGTTTCCATGACACATCTGTAGAGGATGGATCACTTGCAACTAGATGCATCTTTAGGGAGCATCAGCTTATTGTAATTTTAATTGCTTGTTTCATTCCTGAAACAAGCACACGTTACATCTCTGTATGAGCATTGCAAAAACAAATGCTGGGAAGCTCTCTTTGGCTGCACCTAACAGCTCATGCTTTTTCTTTGTAGAGATGTTTTGGAAGAACCTACAGAGGAGGAGTTGATGGAGAAACTGCACCAGCACCCACACCTGCACTTATGTAGGTGACTAGTGGGAAGGATTGATTTATTTAGACCTCTGTTTTCTTGAGGTTGTCAGCTGGAAGAAACTGAGTGGATTTTCTGTGAGATGCTGTTAGGACGGGGACTTGTAGGACACTACGTGAGGTTTTGCTTGGGAATTCTCTGCAGAAATGGTTTTTTATTTTGGGTTCATATCTTTTTTTTGAAAAATATATGAATCCTGCTAACTTGATTTTAAGTTGCAATTTTAGAAGGAGTATTGCAGCTGTTATTTTTATAGGGTGTTGATATCAGGTTTTATTTACTTTTTTTTATTAGGGAAAGTCTCTTTAAAATAACAGTGCACTTTAAAACGTGAACTTTATAACCACTAAGCCTACTACTTTTTTCAGCACAAGGAGATGGAGCTGCCTTTTTTGGCAGGCAAGCGTGGCAAGGACTGTGCCCTGCAATTCATGAATGGATTAGGCAAGACCAGAACAAAATCCTTAATCTTCTTGTAGTCAGAGCTGTATCGCTGCTTTTATTGCAATGTGACACCAGCATATCTTACCAAATTTTCAGGAGTTAATCATGTTGGAGCACAATCAATTCCAGCTTAGTAACAGGGACTGCCTGATTTGCACATCCTCTTTTTCTCTTTGCTTTCCATGGGGGGTTCATGCTAATTGTGCCATTCAGGTCACTGAGAGCAGTTGGAACCTGGACTGGAGCAATTGCACTCATGGTTTTCAATGTGGTAAAACTAAGCTCTCTTTCAGAGACAATATTCTCATGTTGCTCTTTTCTGAGCCTCTTCCTTTTACTTTCTTCCAAGTCATGTTCTACACTGTGTTGTATTCTATGAAAAAGCTAATGGGAATCATCTTTAGCTGGAATGTTGTACCATGATCAATGGAGTCGCCCACTCAAAGGGGGAAGGGGAAGAAAAAGGTTGAATGGGATAAATGGGATAATCAAAGTGCTTAACAGTTGAAATTTTAATTTGAGCCTGTGGGAATTGAAGGTGCTAACCAGTATTGCAGGATCACATTATTTTATGGCTTAATAACCACATGCTGTGTACCACTAGCTTTCACCAGGGTAAAACTTTTTAGGTAAATAAGTTTCTCAGCAAATCCAAAGTGGAGGATTCACAGTAAGCTGTGTCCACATGCTTTTTGTTATCCCTTAGTGTTCCTCTAAAAACTGATTTCTGCTTGAATCTCTTGCCACATAATTAGTAAGCAGCTCTGAAGAACAGAATCTACCACAAATACTGTTTTTAGATGTAAAAATGAAACTGCCTGTTGCAGCACTGCCTTCTCATTGAGATACTTGTCACCAAAATAGACATTATTGTGGTCATCTCTGTATTGACAAAGGATTGGGGGAGGTAATTGGCTACTATTTATAAGTCCCTTGATTATTTTTCTAGTTAAAAAGCATTTTTCAGAAGTGCCAAACAGTCATCTTCTGTACCTTTACTCATATTTTTATTTCATTTGCCATTTCTCTCTGTCTTGCATGAAAGAGAGCAAAATACCCAGGATGATGGTGCTGATGTTTTGATGTTTTTTTGGTTTTTTTTTGAGGTCAGAACCATATTTTTGCCTTTCTGTGGTTTTTTTTTGCCTTTCTCAGTGCTCAGAAATCACTTAATGATCCTTGTCTTTCTTTACCTTTCTGCTTGTATTTCCTTTGTGCTGTAGAGCAAAATATGTTGTAGCTTTCATATGTGTAGGGCAAATGTGAGCTGAGTTCTGAGCTACTCCTGCAGTTTTTCTTTGCTGCTGTAATCCTGCCTCTGAAGCCATGCCCTTGTCTGTGTGCAGTCTCTTATCTCTGTTGCAGATTAAGCCACCCAGTAACTTACTTGCACTGTTTCAGTGGCATCATCATGCTTATTTTCAGTCATGCACTTAAAACACTCAACATGCCAAGCTGATAAAGGCATCAGCACTTGGTTTTCCTAGTTTTGAGTTTGTTCTGTTCAGTATGGCCTCATGGCAGGATAGTTTCTGTTCCTTCTAGCGTGGTGTATAATCACTGCCACCAATGTATTGGGACTTATTAGATAGTACTTAAACACTCTTACTTTACCTTTTTACTGAAAAAACATTATTTTTGTTTTGCACTTTTCTGAATACTTGAAGTAGCTTTGCCTTGCCAAAAAGAAAGTGTCCAGTTCTTATCAGCCTACAAGCTTGATTATTTTTCCTGGCCTCTTAAGGTTCTGTGAGGCTTTGTGGTTGATTTTTTTTAATTTTTTTTTTCCATTACATTACAGAATCACACTACAATCTACCAAAGCTACACAAATAGGTGTGGGATTACTGTGAAATCACAACTGATTTCATGGTATGCCATTATGCCATCTTTACATCTGGACAGATGTGGAGAAGGAGTTCTGAAGGGAATAGCCTGTCTTGCTCTTCTTTCGCACTTGTGTAATTGACTGAAAGTGTAACTAGAATTTAATACAAAATTGTGCTACCTAATGTCACTTGAACTGGAAGATGTAAATGACCACAAATCTTATGCAATAATTGTATAAATCATGGAAATGAATGTACGTCATTAGGTAAAATTTGAGGTTTGTATTATTAAAAAAAGTTTTTCTTCTTAAACCATGAAAATAATTGGTTTTTGTGGTTTGTTTTTGCCTTTCCCTTGCTACTGATTTCTGTAATGCCAGACATTTATGTCCCCATTGTTTTTGCCAGCTAAAGGCTGGGCCCATGGAGGAGGTTACATGCAAGTGGGATATAAGTGCTTAGTTTCAAAATGCAGACCTAAAGGACACTCCTCTGTTATTTTCCAATTGTGGCGGCACATAGCATCGTCTGTTGGTACTTGGCACACCCAATTTTAAGGTGAAACCTTATTGGAACTGAGCATTGATGGTTTTGAGCAGGTTGATTTTCATTTGCATTTCCATTTCTACAGACCAGGTATTCCTTCATCTCTCTTTTCCTCAAGAGACTGGTGGAAAAGCATCCTCATAGCACTTCAGCTGGGGCAGATTGCTCATGTAATTTAGCAGAGTCCGTGGTATTCTTTAGTAGCATGTCTGGTTTAGAAGATGGTGGGGTTTTGTTAAGGACAGAACAAAATCTGTTCTGGAACAGGGTGATGTCTCTGGCAGTGGTTGTTGCAGAAGCTTAGGTGGAGCATGTGAAAATCAAAGTAAAAATATTATCACCTTGTGTTATTAAATCAGAATCAGATTTTTCTAGCTTCTGAAGAAAGACCTTGATCACCTAATTAAGGCTAATTTGAGATTCTTCATGTATTTTTTTTTTTTCCTTCCTGATTTGCTATGAATTTTTATTGCTTAAAGATTTAGGAGTGGAGGGAGAAGAAGGATTCAACTGAAATGTTCTTGATTCTTTTAGTAATAATACAGAAATACAGTGATGAACCTCACAGGCACACTTAGCTATGAACTTGACACGTTTTGGGGAATATTTCTTTGCATCCCTCCAACACTTCTTAAAGTGCAGGAAAAAAAATTAAAGAAAATAAAAGGACATAGAAAGCTAGAAAAAAAAAAAGAGGGCCTATAGGAAAATGGTGCAGGGTATAGATTAATTACCTTCACCTCACGTTTCAGAGCTATGTCTTACCATGCTAGATGGTTTATCTTTTCAGGAGTAATACAGAGTGTTACCCCAGCTTTTGTAGTTTAACATTGTGCTTTCATCAGATCAGTCATTCCAGTGCTCTGTCCTGGGGTTTCATTGAAAACAAAATAAAAATAGCTGTTTGCCTGTATTGTACATGTAGGTGTTAATGATTTTTTTCTTCCACTAGATTTTTTTCTAATTAAAAGTGTATATAACTCTTGGGAGCTTTCCGGAAATCAGCTGGTTTTGACTTAATCTGAAGTTGTTATAAACGTGCAGAACCATTTGTTTTCTGAATTCCAGGTAAGAATAATTTGGGGTTCAAGGGTGTAGGTGTAAAACTGGCTTTGTAGTCCATCTCTAAGCAATACACTCTATTTGATACTGTTTCAAAATCACCTTGATAAACTGGGGGAAAGCATGAAAATTAGTGAAGTAAAATTTGAGATAAATATGCACTCTTACAATTTACCAATACATGGCAGGGAAAAGGTAGTATTAGGAGACAAATATTATGGAGCTGATAGTGTACTGCAAATTGAATGAGCTAACAGCATCTGAAAGAGATCAAAATATATTTGCTTTGCTGTAATTTATAATAGTGCTTCTATTTGTATCTCTCTGTCCATTTTGGGCCCTGCATTTTAAAATAAATAGTTGGGGGAAGGTGTTCATTACAGGACAATAACAGAGGTCTTACGACATATGAAAGGTGTGAGTTTAGAGGAACTTTAGAGTAAACATTTTGTTCAGATCAACAAGAGGCAGGCAAATACTTTTAAAAACAATACTCAAAATATGGAAATGGCTGAGAGGAGTGAAGTGTTGATGCTATGTGAGGTTTTAGGAGAAGCTGTAGTTTGGATTTGAGGCTGCTCCCTAGCTCTGAGCACTGTATCTGAGAGGGAGCAGGCTCCTCTTTGCTCAAGAGCTGTTTCAGGAGGGATTTGACAGTCACCTGCTACAGCTTTGTCTGGATGTTTGTGAAGCTGCCCCGTTGTGGTGGCTCAGCTGCTCCCTGAGATCCTGTCCCACCCACCTCTCTGTGCTTTCTCTGGGAAGAATTCCCGTGGCTGTAACAAACCTAGCTTTTGTTGTTACAGCATGTTCTGCTGGGTCCAGCTAATGGCTTACAAATGTTTACAGTGTGCAAGTATTGTACAAGTAGGGATAGCAAAACCAATATTATGCTCCTTCAGCTTCCTATTATACACAGGAAGATGAGTTTGAGTTGTGTGTGCTGTGTTGCTGATACTTGACTTTGCACTAGCTCCCCGTAGTTCTCCATGCAATTCACTCTGCTGGGTTCCCTTTAATCTCATTTCTAAATCCTTTAGCTTTTTGGGCAAGAAGAAGGCATGTGTTGCCCTTCTTCCAGTTTGTGTTGGCTCACTGACAAGCCAAGTAGGTCGGATAACTTAATTTTTCCCTTGATGAGGACACTTAGTTCGGGTACTCTGCTCTGCCTGCTACCACATGTCACAAAATGCGTGGCATTCATACTTCTCACACTTCAGCTTTTCTTTCCAACTTGGTTTGGTGAATGAATTCAAAAGTTAATACCAGGGGACTGATGCAGCATACATCCTAGGAACAACTAGAAGACCTTACAAAAAGCAAAGATGTAGTAATTAACATTAATATTACACAACCTTACCTTACCAAAGGTAATGATGACTAACAATTAATTTTGTTAATTGAAATAGGTCTGATGTTTCCCTGGATCCAAGGCAGAGTAGAATCTGAAACCTTTCTTGATTTCTTTTCTGCATCCTCCAGACATACAATCTCTTTTTTGAAAAGATAAAAGAGATCATGAAGTATCTAAGTCATGAAGTTAAGGTCATGGGAAATCTGTTTCAAATTCAGAAATAAACACCAGATCATCAAACTTCCTTAATCTTAAAGTTTATATTTAATTATGAACGCAAAACCTCTTCTATATTTGTAGAGCTATAATTTTCCCAGCATAAAGTGAAAGAAGATGGTCAGGAAAAAAAAAACAAACCTCAAAACTGAGCTGGCATTTTTCAAATGCTAAATACATGGGGATATGTGCAGCAAGCCACTGGAAGAGCCACCTATCATTATGTCCCACAGAGACTATGAGAAGAATTTCAACACTGTATAAAATGGAGTCACAAGGCATAATAAATGCTTTTCAAAAGTGTCTCAGTTAACTAAAATTGTTGCAATCCTCGAGGAAAAACTGTGGTGTGCATTTACCTCCATCATCTGTGAACTTGTTTGCCAAAGGAAGCAAAAGGATATTTTTGTCATGAACAATGTATGTTGCCCACTATAAGAGAAAACCTAAAAACTGCTTTTGATGTGGAATTCTAGCCATTGATGTAGTTTATTTGCATTATTTTCTTATCTAGTCCTATACTTATATTTTTCTACAGTAATTGTATGAAAGAATGGTTAACTGATGCTGTATTTCTTAACTGTAAGCCAGAGGCAATTGTAGCTTGTCCTTTAATGCTAGAAATTCCTTGTAACAGTGTCAGTCATCTTTTTCCCATTAACCAGTGGAGCAGGTGTTGTCTTTGTTCTGTGCAGAGACTTCATGGACCCCATCACTGCAGTGAGTGCCTCCCAAGCACTCTTCTGAAAACATCCTGCTGGGATAGGAAAATATTGCTATCCTATTTTCTAGATGATCAGCTGAGATATTTGGTGATCTGCCCACAGCCGAACTTGAAATCCATGGGAGAGTTAAGAATAAAACCTGCAGTCCCTGCTCACTGCCTTTGCTAACACACAATGCTGCCTTTTTTTGTTTTGTTTTGTTTTGTTTTGCACCAGCTGTGAGCTTCAGTTGCATGTTTAGAAGATGATGTTGACTTTTCCACATTAATTGGTTTATAATTTTGTTTCTGCCTATTCTTGTATATAACTTTTTTACTTTGTTTCAAAGGTTAAAAAAAAAAAAAAATCCTGGAACCTCTAAATTTCTAAATCTACTTACTTCCTATCTTATCCAAAGAGGAGGGAGGACTATCGCTGGTTTGCCATCATATTTATAAATATTTAGTAGGAATGAGCTGAGGCTGGCACATGTGCTGGAAGTTTGGTAAGTGTAAGTGAACTGACAGATTCTGCTTATTAAGTCACGATTTCAGCTGTATAAACTAGAGGAAAAATACAGGATGACCACCCTAAGCAACACCTTCAGCAGTCTGTTGGACCTGAAACACGCTTCAAAAATGCTTTTAGCCTCATCTTCCTTTGTACTTCTTGTATTTTGTTCTTGGAGGTGACTAAACAGTCTTTTTCAGATCTAGTGTGCGTTTGCAGCATTATACTGAATGTGGAAAACTGCCAAGGAGGCCAACTGCCCTGCACAGTCTCACTGGCAAAGGATCATGAGCATTTAAGAGGGTGGAGATTCCCATCAAAATAGAAAATTGAGTGCATTTTTAAGACCAAGTTCTGCTGTGTAGCAGGTGTGTGAAATATGACCTCTAATACAGCCACAGGTTGCTGGGCTGGATGCAGAAATTACAATTGAATTGTAAGGACTGTGTTATACAGCCTGTCACATTAGGTAAGAGCAGAAGGGATTTTTATTTTTTTGCTTAAAATTAGGGTTATTGTGTAGGTTTCTGGCTAAAAGCAGACAGGATTTGTTAGCTCCCAGGAAAGAACTGCTGTTTTGTGTTTTCTGCAAAACTGTAAGATTGTAGCATTGAGCTGGGTGGGGGTGGTGGTGTAACAATGGCCTTACACAAGGAGCATCCTTCTAAGGTGAGCTGGGAAGCCAGTCTGGCCCCTACTCTGTTATTATGCTAGGTATCCTTGCCTTTAGGAGTGAATTGGTTCCTCACATGATGTGCTGAGCTGATGAAAATGCTCTTTTTTTTTTTTTTTTTTTTTTAATAAGTACTGCTCTTAGAAAGTAAAACTTGAGTCTTTAATGTGTCTTCTCATACCTGTTTAATACCAGTGAGAGTAATCTTGTATTTCACCAAAACTACAAGTGTTCAGTTCCCAGCATCCTGGATAATTGGTGGTTTCTCTGAAAAGACTTGGACAATTGCAATAGGAAAATGCCTCCAAAGAAGTTCCCTGTGAAATCAAAGGTGAAGGTGTTAAGCCCAGACAATAAAACTTAGATCAAAGTAGCCAGCAGAAGGGGCCACAGAGGAACAGGTTGTCCTTTAAGCTTCACTGCATTGTGTGAGGTGTCACCCCTCCCTTTCTGTAATCAGATTTCATGAAGGAAGCAAAGCTATTCTTTCCTGATATAATTCAATCAAAGCCCTCAGCTAGATGATCAGCAGAAAAAGCACCTGCCTTCCTTGCTTTAGATTTGATGATAGACCCCAGTTTTTGATAGGAGTTGGTTAATCCATAATCCAAGTATGTGCCCACAGCAACACCTGCCACGCTGGTGAGCTTTTAATCTTGTTAATATACAAATAAACAGATTTTTGTACTAACCTCACACACATACACACCCAATAGTAAATATCACGAGTAGGAAAATTTAATAAAATAAGATTATAAATGTCTAATGGACTTTTTGTTGGACAATAAAGTTGCCCACGTGTTGTAATTGAGGTCTGAGGTTAACTTGCTTGCTTGAGGCCTCTCTAGGGTAGATTACACAGACTAAGAGAGCATGTGAAAAAATGGTTTTCATGCTCTTCTTTTCTTCCTGTTTTGTCCACTAGCCTTTCCTCCTTAGCTCTGTCTTGGGTTGGTGCCCACTGTAATGCCTACTGCCATGAAACTCAGCTCTTTAAAATTAGGCACATGTTTGAAACATCTGCTTATTTGAGACCCTCCACAGTGACTATTAACTTTTGCCTCTGACATTTTCCAAAGCCCTTGGTTCTCTTCTCATCTCCTGGAGGACCCTGATGCAGTCCTCTGGAGATCTGTAAAGCAGGATCCTCTACTGACTAATTGCGTAGATATTGGAAAGTGAGGTATGAGGAAAGTTTGGGTTCAGGCTTAAATATTCTAAGGCTCACATGCATTGTATAGGTGGACCTTGTGAAATATAGGTCTGATGCATTCAGGTCTGCACTGAATGTCCATGTGTGTTGTTTCTGATCTGCACAGAGAAGTGCTACCTGGCTTTTCGCCAGACTCATGACCAGGTGGGGGAGGACCACATCTAGTTCATTAAATGAGGAAAAGCTGAATTATATCCCAATCCCACACAGATAAGATGGAGGTTTGGACTGAAGGTTTGTGGCCCATCAATGCATGTCTGAATCTCACTTGTGGTGGTGCTCAGGCTTAAGCAGAATATGTGTTAAATATTGCTATTTAAGCTGGACTTACCAGTGGGGTTAATAGAATAGAGCCCTCTGACCAGCAAAGGCTGCTTTGCCAGCTTTTATGCTTCAGGTCATTTTACAAGGTTGTTGTCACAGTCCTTCTGACTGTACAATATCTTCTTGGCTGCTTAATTGTGATGTAGGAATGAATATTTCCATGCAAGGTAGTCGTAGGTCAGACACAATGCTCTTAAAATAATTATGAAATAATTTTAAAAAGCTGGATTATCTGACCTGTCACAGAAGGCACAGAATCTGCTCTGTAGGCTCCTTGGGGCAGAAATCCTTTCTCTGGAAATTGAGATAGCTAAAGAGAAGGAGAACTTTCCAGGGAAGAAACTGAGCCAAAATGACTTGGAGCACAAAAACATCTCCTGGGATTGGGAACTGAACCCCATTTTCCACTCCATTACCTTTAGAAGACCTTTCTCAGTAAATCTGACCTAAAGTTGTAATTTTGGTCCTTCTCAAAATACATCTTAATTTGCTACTCTGATGGTGTATTTTTTCCCAGCAGTTCTCCACCTTTTTTATACAGACTGGTTGGTGTTTCACCACAGTTACCGTCCTCTTTGTGATCTGTTGTCAGTGCTTAAGAAGGAAATTGTGCAGGACTGATCTGCAGAGCTTCCCAGTCACAGACCAGTGTTTCATGGGAGGTCAGGAGTTTTCAGGTACTACAAAATCGCTTTGAGATGCCAACAACTAAAAAGATGAAAATCTTTAATGAGGACGAAAAGATTATATTTGTTTTATTTTTAGAAAGTTTTTTATATACTTTCATTTGTTTGGACATGAGAGGATTTTTGAACTCTTTAGCTGTGTTTTTAGCCAGCAGAGGGAGTTCAAGCTCCTATTTTACACTGACCGTTCAGGCTGGGCTGTTATCAGCACTGCTGGATGCACTTAGATGAACATTTTCAGCACGTTAACTAAGAGCTTAACTAAGTGCTGGGGCCTGAATCAAGGAGGTTATATTACAATCAGATTTTGTTTTTTAAAGGCAAAACATAAAAAGGTATGTTTTGAGGCAGTGAATTATCAGTAATACATATCTGTTTGTACCAAGATGTTTGTATCTGTAACACTTCTGCACTGTGCTTGGAGTATGAAAATGTAAGGGTAAGAAAGTGGTACTTCTTATAAAGTGCCAAATCCGTTTTGTTTTTTTGTTTGTTTGTTTGTTTTGGGGTTTTTTTGGGTTTTTTTTTTTGAGTCATAGATAAATACCATTAACTGTTAATGAGCCTCAAAACAATTTCTGATCTTTGAGAATCCCAGAGAGTAGCAGTGGACAGGATGTTTTGGAAATAGCTGTCTTTTAATGCAGTGATCAAATATTCTTGTAGATGCTTATTGGGAAAGAAGTTAGTTCTTCCTTTAGGTTTTTAATGTATCTGTAGCTGTTCTGGTGAGAGGAACATCCTGCTACATTTTGTGTGCCAAAGCAAGAATAGTAATGAAATAGATGAAAATAAACCAAGCACTGTTGGGCTTCCTTTAAACCTGTAATTGTGGTTCCTCTGTGACAATAAATTTTCAATTGAGCATTCACCCCTGAGCAGTCAGGGTCTTTTATATCAGCTCAAGCTGATAACTGAGAATGTAAACAACATTTCAAAGTAATTCATTGTATACTCTGGGCTGACAAATGTTAAATTACACTAATTTGAGCAGATGCACATGTTGTTGCCCTAGAATTCTGGACAGGTTCTTCAGAACTGAGCAGCTTGTTTTTGTGTGCAAATACATATTGACAAAAATTACTTGCCTAGTTTCTTGGATTTCCTTAAACTGGCACTGTACAAATGTCTATTTTTACTGCACAGAAAGCTGAAGTGTTCATACTTTTGAGGACTTAATTATAGGTGGGGTGAACCTCAAGACCCACATTACAGCATTTCCCCTTTCTCACTCAAACCTGATGGGTTATCACTTGTGTTTATATAGCATTGCAAGCTAAATTTGGGCATAGTAGTAAGGACTTAAACAAATGGCACTTTGTCAGGAGGGTGAAGAAAGGAACTGAGCAGTGAAAACAGTGTGAGGAGTCGGCATGTCTGGCATTGACACAGCACTGCAAAATCAACGCTTTGATGGCCTATAAAGCATAATAACAGCTGTGTGAGAGGTTTGCTGTGCTTAGCTGGAATTATCTCTTGTGCACAGGAAAGTACATTGTAAACCAGTAAAAATTAACTGCCACAGCACAATGATGGTTTTGTGACTGGGAATTCAGATAAAGCTTTGCTGCTATTGGTGGAATGTTGAAAAGGACTGGGGCCATTTATATACAGGTGAGGAGAGGTGGTGATGTCCTGTGTTCCCCAGAGGCCAAAGCAACCACAGGTATGCAAAGTGCTCCAGCTCTAAGTGCTGCCTTTAATTTAACCTGATCTTTTTTTTTTAACCCGATTGTAGAGTAGGAGAAAAGGTTCTTGGGAAAGGAACAATCCCAGGAAATGTCATTGGGTGGCAGCAGAACATTTACCACTTGCTATGGCATCCCAGCAAAATAAAGCCAGAAAGAACTGCAGTTCTGCATGTTTGCGATAGAGGTAACTGCAGATGAGATCTCAGAATAGTATTTATGGTGAGACAGCCTTTTGTGTTTGAGACACAAGATTTCTCTCCAAAAGTGCATTTGCATGTGTCTGTGTATATATGTAAAAAATATATTTTTATATGTAAGCATGCATATGCATGTAAACATAAAAACTATGTCTCTGCAGGTGAGGTTTGCTCTGTGATAGCGAGTGAGGAGCTTTAATGTGATGACTACAACTACCAGCTCCCAAATTAGATCCTATATCGCTGGCAGACCGAGCTTGTTCCCAAGAGATACATCTTGGAGCTGGTGTGAATAAAAGCATGTAAAAGTTCTAATTTTTCTACTGGAAAGAATCAAGTGGGTCTGTGAATGTTGCCAGAAAAAGTGATAGTTTTTATTAGTAATTTGTGGTTTTCTGTAGCAAAAATTGACAAACAGGACAGTTATTTGTTATCCTGTTAGGAAGAAGCTAAGCTCTCTATATTTATTCTTCAGTGTGAGTATTTGGATTTTTTGGAGAATGTAGATAGTGCCTGAAAGGCTTCAAAGATCTGTTCTATATTTGGATCTAGGAGCTAAGAGTGTTTTGGGTGTGTTCATTTTTGTAAAGAGATAGAGCATTTGGTTTTCTTTGTTTTGTGTTTTCCTTTAACACCTCACCATGTAGCTCACATAAAGGATTGTGTCATGGCCTTAAGGAGAACACAAACTGCAGCAGGCATACATACGAACGTGCCTGTTTCCTTTATGGACTTACATCTTTGTTTGCTAGCTTTTTAAAAATTGTTTGTGAGTTGCTGCTATTGTAAGTAAACCTCTTACCTTCCAACTGCCCATTCTGCTGTCACTACCATGGAAATGCCATCAATCTCCTACTTTATGGGCAATGTCACTACAAATGTGGAAACTCAGTGACTGGAAGGAATTTAACATCTTTCTTTTTCTACTTTTCCTGGGAATAAGAAAGTTAAAACTGTCCCCATGGACTTCTTTCAGGCATCAGGGACAAGCTGGCTTTGGGAATTGTTTGTCCCTGAAATAGGGAGGGACCTCTGTGGTTCACTGCTCCTACTGAGCACCAAATGTCAGGTACCAATCCTTACAGTCTGGCTTAAAGATCTTGCCTTAGTAATGCTGAGGTTTTTCTGAGCTACATTGATTTCTGTTGGGTTCAATCCCAAGGCCCCCAGTCCACAGAAACAAGAACCAAGCTCTGAACAAGAGCTATCCTGTTTTGAAGCTCTTTCTGAGCTCAGGATTCAGTGCTTCATTCTGTGTCTCCAAAAGTTATGATCTTGCATGAATAAGAGGCAGCATTTTCTGGATCCCAGCTCCCTGGAGCCCCCTGTTTGCTGATGGCATATAGCCTCTTCAAGGAATAAAGGCTTTTGGTTCCTGCAGAGCTTAATAAAGCCTATTTTGATACCATGTGTGAGTACTGTTGGGAACTCTCTGAAGAAAGGTATCTCTAAAATTATATTGCTATTTTGATTGTACAGATTACTGCAAGAGGTTCTCAACTGATGAGAACTTTTAGTGACTAAGACATCAGATGTCCCTTGTCTTGAAAAGCTTGGGAAATTAGGCCAGAATCAATGTGAGAAAAGAAACCTGTTCTGTCATAGGAAGGTTCCTTGTATTTGAACTGGATATCATGAAATAATTACTTTAGGTCATCTTGGTTCTATCTGCAGTGATTTAACTACAGTGAATTGGCTTCATTCCTGAATTTTTCTCTTATTAGTTGAAGTAATTCCCTTGTTAATTGTTGCACCTACACAGCCCTGGGATTGTCTTTATTTGCCTGTAGATGGGTGAAATGTCCCCTTATGCAGTGTTCCATTATTTATTCCATGCTTTGTGTACCTTTTGCAGAACTTTAAGGTGGTAGACAGGAAATGACAGGAATTGTGGTACTGAAGGTCAAATGTAAAAAACTGTTGGGATACTGAACTTTGGCACTAACCTAGGAACACAGTCATCAGTGATAATGTGATGGTAGAAGTAACATCTGAGCTTTTTATCTGTAGGGAATTGATTCGAAGCCACTTTGGGGTTATGGTGGAGGAAAATATTGGTGACTAATGGGAATGTTCTCTTTTTTTCATTTGCAGTAAATGTAGCAAAATTTTCTTACTCTGTTTTGGACAAAGACATTGCTTGAGAAAAGAGGCTGATACTGGAAAAGCATATTTTATTAGAGAAATCCATTATACCTGTTCTAATACTGAAGTTTCATGTTCTGTTCAAGGCTCTGTGCTGCTTCTGTCTCTTTGAGGAGTCAGCTCTTTAAATCTCAGCTTTATAACCCTTAGTTAATTAATAGTTGTTTGGAACACACTGCCTCTGGCTTTCATTTTCTTCACATTCAAGGATTTGCCAACCTACTGCAGAAAAATCATGGTGCCTGTTGTCCTGTGCCTATTTTGCATGCTGATAATGGGAAAACTTGCTTTTTCCCACAAGTTTGCAATGACATCCTCATCTTTTCTAGAGGTTATTTCAAGAGGATAGCCACCATTTCCTCCCAGTTCGGCTTCCCTGTGTCAAAGATACTCAATAGTTTCCAGTGGGTGGAGAAGGGCAGTTGGCAGACTGATAATTCTGCATGTACCTGTTTCAAAGGATGTATCTTGGGGCAAATCTCCAATAGGCATAAAACCATCATGTTAACAAAACAACACGAGGATCTGTAAGGTCAGCACTGATTGTAGAGCCCTTAGAGGCTCAGTGACTACAACAAAAAGCCATTCCTGTTAATAACACTGGCAGGAATTTCAGGAGATGACTTTGGAACTGCTGTGGATTTGGCAAAAGTGCATTCAAATCTCACATGTTTTAAAAGGTTGAATTTTGGGCTCAATGGCTTGCTCCTTTTAATGAAAGTTTGTTTTAGCTAGAAAGTTTCAGAATGTGCAATTAGGGAAGACCCTACACAAATTCTTGAGCAAACAAAGAGGAAAGAAGGTACCGCCATTGTGAAGGAAGGCACCTGAAATCATCAAAACCTTCAATGCATTTTTGGGACACTTTGTTACAAATTAGGGGTTTACCCTCTTTTCCAGTGTACTACAGACCTCTGGAATTTCATGTGGCCCTATATGAAAGAAAATCATTATGTATTGTTCATAAAATAGTGTTTCAATAATTTTGTCTCTTTTCCTCAATTCACCAGCAGAGGGCTGAAGGATTGATCACCTACTTAATTTAGCTTGAATTCACAGCTAAAGTACTCAAACTATGCTATTCCTGCCACAAACCGGTGTTTGTCACGCTGTGCTATCTGAATGCATGTTATGGGCTGCAGGCCTTGCTGAGCCTGGAGGTCCATCCTCTCCAAAGCTGAGTAATTCACAGCAAAATTGAGTTCACAGTAGAATTGTCAGATGTCCCTTCTTAAGGAAGTGTGGCATTTTGAAGCATTACTGTTTTACTGCAGAGCTGCCAAGTGGATGCCTTTCTGGAATGTGCAGTTTTGAGCTTTTTAGATCTTCCTGATGGTTTCTGGTCTGTGTGAGGAATGATGGTTAGATAAGGTGGCTGTAATGGCCCATCTTGATCTTCATGTCTCCACAGAAGCTTTGGCTGACTGCTCAGTATGCATTCAGGAAAGTTCTCCTACTCTCCTTGTTGCATGCCCTGCTGAGTTGGGCTTGTATTTGGAGAACATAGCCAAAGGTGAAAACCTGAGTTTCATGGGAAAGAAAATAGACCTTTTGGCATGTCAGAATGGGTTAGTTCTTGCAATAACCCCATGCTTTCCCCCTAATGGGAAGACTGAGATTCTGAGTTCCCACTTCATTAGGAGTGGTAGAAATTCAGCTCCTGCTCTGCAGAATTTGTGGTTAATTTGCCTTTGTGCAGTTCTGCAGAAGAGTGAATTATTTCTTCATTCTAACTCCACTTAAAGGTCTGAAAGATTTCTTCTGGTTTCAGTGGCCATTCATCAGGCCTGGGATGTGTTCTGTAGACAACAGGGACTGTCACTGTGGCTTTTATTGATCCTAAAGCAAATTTTGAGGTGACACCAAGCTCAGGGTAGTGACACACCTGAGGGATGGGGTGCTATCCAGAGGGACCTGGATAAGCGGAAGAAGTGGGCCCATGGGAATCCCATGAGGTTTAACAAGAACAAGTGCAGGTGCTGCACCTATCTGTGTCAGATTAGCCCTTGGTATCAATCCAGGCTGGAGATGAACAGATCTAGAACAGCCCTGTGAGAAGGATTTGGGGGTGCTGGTGGGTGAGAGGCTGTATAGGAGCCAGGAATGTGTAAAAGCAGCCCAGAAAGCCACCTGTATCCTGGGCTGCATCCAATGCACCGTCGTCAGTGGGAGACAGAGGGGATTCTGCCTCTCTGCTCTGGTGAGACCCCACCTGCAATGCTGCATCCAGCTCTGGGGCCCCAGCACAGGAAGGACATGGAACTGTTGGAGTGAGTCCAGAGGAGGCCACCAAGGTAAGGCAGCACCTCTCCTGTGAGGAAAAGCTGAGAGAATTGGGATTGGCCAGTTGGAAAAGAGAAGGCTTTGGGGTGACCTAACTGTGGCCTCCAGTACCTGAACAGAGCCTGCAAGAAAGATGGAGAGAGAATTTTCACAAGAGCATGGAATGACAGGACAAGAGGGAATGGATTCTGACTGAGAGTAGATTTAGATTAGGTATTAAAAAAAAAAATCCTTTATTGTAGGGTGGCGAGGCCCTGGCATATACTCTCCAGAGAAGCTCTGGCTGTCCCATCCCTGGAATTGTTCAAGGCCAAGTTGAATGGGGTTCTGAGCAACCTGGGACAGTGAAAAGTGTCCCTGCTCAGAGCAGGGAGATTGGAATGAGATTATTTTTAAGTTTCTTTCCAATCCAAACTATTCTAGGATTCTATGATAAACACAGATTGGCAACATACCTATAGCCTAATCTCTTGGATTTTCCAAGAGCTTTGCCACTAAGAAAATGAAGTACATGGTTGCTGTAAAATTATCAGTAAAAAAAAAATTAGATGCTAAACATGTTCAGAATCAATTTTTTAATGTTTTTGTGGGTGTCTTCCTGAGTATTTTGAAATATTTCTATATCCAGTTATGGTCTTTCATAGGAAAATTTTTGCCATTTAAATGTCTTCTAATTGTATTCAGGTAGCTCAATGAAGAGAAATGGGTAATTGTGAACAGGTGAAATTTGCTCCTAAGTACCTTGAAAAGATACAAGAACAACAGTCAAAAATAAAATGTCCACCTTGTTTAATATTTCAGAGATGCATAGAATAAATGTAATTCCATTTCATGCTATAGAAATTGTTTAAAATACATATTTTTCAAAAGAACTGGTGATTTAGGTTCAATAATGTTTGGCATATTTTTAATGTGCTTTCTGGGGTTCCTTTTGCAAAGATGGAAAAATATGATTGATATCGCTCTGCAGAGCATTTACCTAGGGCAAAGGTAGTTCTCTTTTTATTCTCAGTTTTTTACAGTAGTGCCTTGAGGCTGGTTAAGATCCAGCTTGTGGTGTGTGAGTACACAGAATAGTAACTAATCCCTGTCATAAAGAAACTGTAACCTAAAAGGCAGCACGAGGAGAGGGGCATAGAGAGAAGTAATAAAATAACATTCATTCCAGTGTTTTGTTTTCCTGTTGAGATAAGGTGTGTTCTGGGAGAAACTAAGAGGATTGGTGGAGGAAAGGAGCTGGCTGAACCTTCGCAGGAGGTAAAGGATGTTGGAAGGAAGCTGGGGTAAAAGACTGAGAAAGGTGGCTCTTAATTGGATGCACAGGGATGAGTCAGAGCCTCTAGATGAGCCCTGACTTCGGAATGACTTCCTTCCTGTTGAGAAGCATAGGATGTTTTACACGTATATTTATGTGTACTCAAGAGCAGACATCTGCATGAGCTTCACTTGTGGTTTCTCAGGAAGAATAACTGTTTGAATATTTAGCAACATTCTTATCACTAGGTTTTGATGGAAAGGTTATAAAGCCTCTTCAGGTTTTATGTGTTCCACAGAGCATAACGACAACTCTGGATTCTGAGATCCCCAAATCATTTTTAAAGCTGTATGCATTTTGTGTCTCTTTTCAGACATGAGCTATTTCCTGCACAAGGTTCACTATTCAGAAATTAATTTGAGGTAGTGAGGATTGTTGTTTTCAGTATATCAAGTGTTATCATCTAACCCCAAAATTTGAATTAATCTCCTCATTCGTTGATGGGGAAAAAGAACAGGAAAGTTGGGAGCTGCCTTGATTTTTAAAACCCAAAGCACACAAAGGCCTGTTCTCTTTGCAGTAGCATCTCTGCTGAAGTGCTCAGAAAAAAAGTAGGGGGTGAAACACTAGATTTCATTTCTTCTGTCTTGCAGCTTCGAGATGGGTTTGGAGAAGATTTTGTTTTTCACTTAGCCAGAAAAGTTGATTATTGTTAATAATGCTACCTCTAATGTTTCATTGTAATACTTTTTTAAGGAAATGTTTGGGCATTAAGCATTTTTTACCACAGCAATGAAACAATGTACCTTTCCTTGCCAAAGATCACATTCACTTATATCTTCTTCATTCCTGTAGCTGGAAGGTGAAGCTTGGAATTTTTCCAGTGGCCCGGATGCCAATTTGCCATCATTGATCATTGTCAGGAGCCATTTGGCTGAGATGTCTTGGGTATAGCAAAACATGTCCTTGCTGTGTATAAAGTATTTATTACCTGGGTCAGGTCTCAGGGTCCTGCTTATACTGATTTTTGGAAGGCTTTTTCACTTCATACCTAGCTGTAGTTTGCTAAGAGGTGGCTCCTATGAAATAATTAATTCCTAGTGCAATGATTGGTTAGGGGGATGTGTGTGATGGAGCATGAAGAGTTTGCTGGTACCCGCACCATAAGCAGACCTAATTCAATCCCTTAGCACTCTGTGGAAATTCAGCTGTTGAATTAAATGAGAGGAGGTGTCTGCCCAGTGCTCTTCTGACTTAATATTCAGTTCTGCACCCCCAAAATGTTGCAGTGTCTGTTAAGAAAGTGATGGGATTTTGTCATTCACATGGATTTGGTATAATCCTTTGTTAAGCAGAAACAAAAAAAAAAAAAAAAGAAAAAGGGGAGGAAAGTGAGGGTGGAATAAAGAAAGACAGTTCTAACTTCAGTTGCAGAGAAATCAGATTTTTTGTCATGTGAAGGTACATGACAGTATTTACTGCTTTAGGGTTTACCAGTAAGTGACACTGCAAGAGCTCATCACATCTTGATAATACACAAAATGCTGTAAGTGCTTTGCATGCTGATTTATTTCTAAACCCAAAATTTCATCCCAAGTGGGATTTAATTTTTTTTTTTCTGTGACAGCTAAGCACTTAGACTCAGCATCATGCTTTTAATCAGTGCCTTTTTTTACCAGTGTAGCTATTAAGCTGAGATACAGGAACAGAAGGGGTTTTAAAAATTCAATTCATCTTAGTACTTTGTGATCCATCTAGTGATGATTGTTGCATGCATTTTGAGTTTTTCAATTCTGTGTTATTAGCATTACATACAACATATGAGAAATTGTGTAAAATCATTTTTATTGAAAGTAAAATAAAAACTGGAAATTTTTCTGTTAGTCTAAGGTTTTATAACAACTTGTTTATTCCAAGTATAAATTCAGAGACAGATTTGTCTTGTACTTTAATAATAGCCACAGAATACTGCTAATAAATGCTGGAGAACTTGTCAATGCTCAAACAAGCTTGAAGATATTTGAATTATTTGCCAGACTTAGCATTTACACTGATGGAGTTTCGGCTAGAATATATGTTCTAGATGGATCAGTTAGCATTGGGTGCCAAGCACCTATTCTTAGTTTTTGCAGTTGTCTGTGCTTCTTTAACATTTTCATAAGCTAGAAATCATTATTAACCCTTTATAAACCATTCATAAATGTACCCTGAATAAAAAAGTGTGACCATTCAGGACTTTTTTTCTCAAGTTTAATATTAAAGGCAAGTCCAAGGTCAAGATGGGCACAGGGAGGCTTTAGGGAGCTGATGTAGTTTATATTTTGGCCAGTCAGCTGAGGAACCACGTGGAGCTAAAATTAGTAAAGTGTGGGCAGTGAAGAAAGTTCACACGGTGTAATATGCTGTGGGGAGTATTAATGTTGATTTACCCAATCTGTTAATGCCATGGTCTGTCTAGACCTTTGGAACATTCCTCAGCTCCTTATTTAATTTAGGAGGAATAATTTCTGAAATTAGCATATAAATTGTCCAGAGTCATCAGTGTTTAAAGCAGTGTTCTACCTTTGTGTCATGGCACAGTAACTGTTCTGAAAAAAAGAAATTTCCCAGTCAGGCATGTTCTCATGAAGAAGCTCTTGACTTTGCATTGCATGCTGAAAAAATGCATAAATCTGAGAAAGTTCATTAAGTTTAAAATGGGGAAATGGTCAGGATTTGATTTGGGTGAGTTGTATTTATTTAGTCACGTTAACATGGGGAAGTGGATTATGATAAGGAAGCACCTGGCAAGGTCTGTCCATGTAGATTTACATGTATGTAGTTGAAACTGAAGGCTTTTCTGACTTTGACATTATTTTTTTTTCCTTTCCTTGGTCTTCCACATGATTTGTATCAAGCCATGCTGTAAGGTGCACTCATCCCAGGGCTCACTCTGACTGGCACTCATGTGAGAACAAGTCTGCTCCTGATACCTGGCACTGGGATGCTGCCAAAATAAGGTGCCAGGAAGCTGATGTAGGCAAAGCCTCTTCCCTGGCTTTTGTTCTTTTGTTTCATCTTCTGAAATCCTATACTTACTCCTTTCCGCTTTAGTTGCCAAGAGTAACGTGCAGCACTGCCTTCTAGGTTATAATTTTCAAGGGAAGATAATAAAACATGCATTCAGCCTGGGAAATCCTGCAGGAGCTGGGAACTTGCTTTTTAGAAAGAGCAGGTGTAGCCAGAGATGAAAAATAAAATGTCAATATGATGTGGAAGGTTTATTTGGCATGAATCTGAGATGACCACACTGAGCAGTGGAGCCAAGGAAATCTTTGTACTAGGAAATCATGTGTTCTGAGCATGCCATGCACTTTACAGAAGAGCTATTCCAGGAATGTTGCTTGAGAGTTTTATAGGTTTATTTGGTACTTATTTTTCGTCTCCCTTGCTCCAAAAGCCAGGTGCTTTAATCACAATGAAATTCACTGCCCAGGTCATGGAAGGAAAGAAATGGAAAATAATGCAATTACAGCAAGTCTTAAAAATGATCTAAAATAACATTTTTATATGCAACTAAATAATAATTTTAAGTTGGAATTTCCTTACCTCCCCAGAGTTAAATAGTGAATTTCTTACCAAAAATGTCTTATTAAAAAGCTTTTTTCCATTCCAGAAAAGTATGGCATATGGTCAGGAAAGCCTCCAAGATGCTGGATCCTAAATTTGTCATGGTCCCAGTGTCCATCCTGTATGTTGCCCTAGTATTCTGAAGAGAATATGTATCAGAGGAGAGGGGCAGATAAGGTTTTTTTCCTGATTGGATAGTGAAGAAGTGTTCAAGAAGGTAAAAAAAGCCCAACAAAACAACAAAAATCAACTCCCTCAGAACAATTAAAAAAATATTTTAAAAAAAGCAAAACTTATGTGGGTAAACACAGGAGTACTGATAGGTACATACTACTGCAGCCAACAGGGTTTGTATTCTGTGCTAGAACAGGGAGGCCTTGGCTGAAGGGGCCCGAGCTTGACACAAATCAAAAATCACAGTACAAGGTGCCTGGCAGAGGGAATGGCTTGAGGGGGACCACGGGGAGCCGTGGCCTGTGTGTGGATGTTGCAGATGGGGTGGGATGGACACGCGGAGCCTCCCCTCCAGCGTGAGCGATAGCAGCTATTTTGTGGTGTGAGCTTAGCAACCCAAGGCTTGCGTGTATTTCACAAGCTTCAGGGTGTCTGACCCAAAAATAACCATGCTCAAAGGTGTCAGAATGTACCAGAAGAACCAGTGCAGGCTCGTGGGGGTAGTGCTTTGGGACAGGCAGGGATTGAGGAGGTGCTCTGTGACATCTCAATGCACTTCTCTGCTGTAGCTCCCAGGAGCTGCATCTGCCAAGCTTGGGGTAGTAGCTGTGCTTTTCACAGGTACCTCTGAGGGACCAGATTGGGATTATCTCAATAAACTTGTTCCCAAGTCAGCCCAAATTCTGTGACACAAAAACGTGGTGTTGGGCACAGTGTCACATTCTTATGGTCTGCATTTGTTTGAATGGTCCCCAGAGGAAAAAGGGTTTTCTTATCTGTGCTCCTGTGATATTTTGTAGCTTTGGTAAAGGACGTATACTTGTTTTTATGTTTTCCTCTAAAAATATTTCTGCTTCAGTGGCATTTTAAATGTTTGAAGGGTTTCCCCCTCCCTTCTTACTCAATTTAATTGGAATTATGGTGCCTATCAAAAAATATTACTGCAAGGTGACCTGGAAATAATAATTTCCTTTAATCTATACCAAACGTTTGTAGATCATTAAAATGTCACAAATAAAAAGACTATTAGTCACAAAGAAATGGTCTTATATGAGCATAGTAAAATATGAGATTTCATTATATACAAAAGGGCTATGTTTTGTATTCCTTGTTCACAGAGGAATCCTCCAACACATGTGGAATGCATGGCAGGATGTAGGACCCTCTAAGGGGTGTACACAGATATGTGAGGGGAAAGAGGAGGGGGAGAGTGGGGAGGAAAAAATAAACCAACAAAAAAAAGAAGGCACAATGGTTCTGAGGAAACGACCCTTTTCAGTAACAAATGGAGCATGTGCTCTGGGTGTGCGGGAGGATTTGTGCCGGGATCTCACTCTGCATGTGTGCGCATTCCTCCGAATCAGACAGGTGTTAAAGTGAAATGGTGCCCAGGGGATGCAGCACCCTCCCATGCTATCAGCAGCCCGAGCACATGACGGATGCAATGGCAGCCAAGCACAACTGCTGAGGGCTTTGCCAAGGGGTTTAGATGCCAAATGCTGAGAGAGAGTATCCTTGCCAGCTTGGCACCTTTAGGCCATGTGGCTGCTGCTGGCATGGAGTTGTCATTGTAATGTGCTGGGAAGAATGGAACCAGAAACTGTCTTAATAGTCCTGTGTGAATGAAGCTCTCTTATTGTTGTGAATATCAAATATTAATTACCTTACAAATGTTTCTGAGTAGCTGTACATGACTTTGGCACCTGGCCAGACTGGCAATGGTGAAATCAGAGGATTGCCTCCTGGCAGCCAAATTTATTTATCCCCCTTCCCCTTCCCAGCATCACACTGAAAATAAGAGGGGAACTATTTGAAAACAGTTGACATGTGGGGGAAGATGTTCATTGGCTCCTGGGATTTGGATCAGTCCCTGAGCTGGTGCCTGAAGAGTGGATTTAACCCATGCTATAATCTTCTGGCACCTGTTACAGTTTTTGGCAGTGGCACAGGACAGCTTTGATTGCACTGAGACTGGAGTTGTGAACATATGCCTAATGCTCATCCCAGAAAGAACGACTTAATGCCCTTAATGCCTTTCCTATTGTTTTCTTTTCCACTTTCTCTTCTCTTATTCACCAAGTTGATGTTAATAATTATCATTACATGCAGGCAAGCACCCACCAGCACCTTCAAACAAATCAAGGATGAAGCAGGAGGCAAACAGGAGCAGGGAGAGTTCTGTCTTATCAGAATCCAGCTACTTTCTGCCTTTGATTTTCAGTTGTTTGTCTGGCTCTGAATCTTTAAGAAGTATGGTATTAAGGACTCCAGGAAAAATTATACATATGCCAGTGTCTGAGATGTAATCAGAAAAAGAGTATTTGGTTTTCTAAACATGTTAATTGAAATAACCAAGTATGTGTCTTCAGGAAGAGAATTCAGAGGACCCATGAAAGGAAGTCTCTGCCTCTGTATCTCTGTACTGATTGTACATCTGTAAATGGCTGTCATCCAGCAAAGCTCTTAAGTGCATGCTTAGCTCCAGCACAGCTTGGCTGCAGCAATGTTGCTAGCTTTGGCATGTTTGGGGCATTCACATGACTGGTGAGAGGCACATGCTCATGTGCCCTTCTGGATAACCAACTCTTCCTTGTATCCGACAGGCCTGTGGCCATGAGCGTGGCTCCGGTGTCCCGTAGGAGGTATTGAAGATGCCAGTAGGGATGCACTTCATCTGCAGCTCCATAGTTTTTATCCTTCTCTTGGACATCACTGGAATACAGAGGCACAGAGTGCTGAAAAATGGTCTGAAGCCTACCAGCAACACGTGTAACTTTACCTTGCCTGGTGCCTGTGCAGAATTTAGTAGTGTTTGTTTAAAGTGACTCCATACAAATTTGTGGCAAAGATTGAGAGCACAGAGGAAAAACATCACACTCAGATATCAAGAAGTTGATTAAAATCCACACTGCTGCATCACAGTTGTGGGTGTTTGTACAGAGGGATGGCTCAAGGGGTGCGTGTGTTAAAATTCATCACCATGTTTGGTGCCTCGTGAAAAGTCAATCTTGAGATCTGGGTGATTGATTAGGGTTGAAGAGAAAGTTCTTGTATACTTATGGTGGTTCTTAGAATTACAATATGGCTTGTTTATCTAGGGAGCCAACAGAAGACCTTGGGCTTCTTATCTTCCCACAGATAAACACTAGTAAAGGCTCTTGCATTATAATAAATACAGATGATTTAATTAAATATAATCCAACCACTCACTGAGTACCTCTGAGTACATCCCATTAAGTACCTCTGTCAAGATACCTGATTTAGGGGAAAAAATTTAAAGGGATAGGAAAAATTCCATCAGTAACAAACAATTGTACCCATAAAGTGAAACTCATACAGTAAAGTCCAAGCAAGCAAACTCAGTGAAATATTCTTGTGTCTGCAGTTCATAGTCCACTCAGATATTTTCCAGACTATCATCTACATCAGAAATTTGCTCCAGTAGCTTCTTGGTATGCCTGAGGTGGAATTCCAAAAGAGGAATAGCTGGCAAGTTGTGTTTTGTTTTTACCTTCACCAAAGCCTGTTTGAATTACAGGGATCATAGTGCATTTCTGGTTGTTGGAACCTGCACTCATTTATTTTAAGAAAATTCATTTATTTGGGATCAAAAGAAAAAAAAAACAGATGGGGACAAGCTATCCTGTTGTGGGAAAGTTCTTATCTGGTTCATTGCAACAATTGAAGATGGCTTTTTAAATAGTCTAAAGAAGTTCACTTATGACTAAGACCTAAATTTCTTGGGGGAAAGAAAAAAAAAAAAAGCAAATATGAGAAATATTTTACAATATCTTTGTCCAGCTTGTTGCCCCTGGAGGAGGAAGTGAGACATTGAGAAAGCAGCACATGTGACAGATGCTGCTCAAGATGCTCAGCACATTACTTAAAGATGCTCTGTGACCATCATGTTGTGAGTACTAAAAGAATGTGACTGGGATGGAACAGTCCACATTTACTGTAACCACATCTGTAGCCTCACCACTCTCACATGATGGCAAACAAATTCCTGCCAGTTCTTGGAGTATTCCCAAACACATCTGGGCAGTGCAAAGCAGCACTGGGTTGGGGAGCCCTCCAGTTACCTCCAAGTGAGCTGGCACGTCTCTAGCAGTTTGCCACACGGGGACAGCAGCGTCAATGCCAGAAACAGTAAAGCTCTGTTACTGCCATACATAGTTAATTAGCTCGGGTGTCACAGCGAGCAAACATGGCTATATTGCTCCTGGTTCTGCAGCAAAGTTAATTGAGACTGGCTTGGGGATCTTTGCCCCAGTGTGTGGTGCAGACATACCCAGAAATGCACTCCTATTGTTGACTGAATACTGTATTTTCACATAAATGTGGCAGGAATATAATTGCAGGGTGGAAAGAGAAGGCCAATATACATTCAATTCACTTTAGAAACCAAATTAAACCTTTGACTTAACTCACTTCTATACCAGCTCCCTGCAGGCATTTCTACAGGCTTCATTAGAGCCAACCAGAGGCCATGGAAAAGGTCTTACAAAAGACTAGCCAGGAAGCCAGTCACAGACCCAGATCCTGCTGCTACAGAACACAATCTGCCTCTTGGCACCTCAGGCTTGCAGCTGCCAGGCAGTCTCCTTATGTGGTCACTGGTGTTGGCTCGGAGGCTGGGGCAGATAGATGAGGAGGGCTGAAGGGGAAACACATTCATCACTGCCAGCAGCGAGTGGAGGCAGTGCCAAGTCACTATGTAACCAGGCACATGCGCCAATTTGCTCAGTAATTGGATTGCTATTTGAGAAATTAAAGTGGTGTCTAGAAAATTCTAACCTCTGCATTTATGAAGTATGAAGTTTGTGACTGAGAGGCTGAACAGGGAGAGTGGAGGGGATCAAGCAGAGGTGTTTAGGGAGAGCAAATGTAGGAACTAATGTGATTACCTTCCTAAGTGTTACAGCACCTTCAGAAGCAGCCTGTCAGTACCAGAGAGACAAAGAGCAAGATACAGTGCAGTGGAAAGCTATGACATTACGGACAAGCTGTAACCCATTGCTGACTATGGAAAATCAGTGAAGACTTGTCAGCTGAAAGCCATTTTTATAAAGAAAACATCATTGGAAGGCAAGGCTTGATATGATTCTGTAAATAATTTTTCCCTAAAAAGAAAAAAGGGGATTATTTTATATTTTCAGGGTTTTCTCAGAGCCTGTAAATTGTTGCTTCTGTCTACTGTATACATTACTCTCAAATACATTTGGTGAACAAATTCCATTAATCATAAATGATACTGTATTATTCAGCTACAGGGAGAATTTGTGATTTGGTAATATGCTTCTGCCACGAATTATTTCTGCTCTCATTGCACTCAAATTCAGACTTTGCTTTGACTCCAACAGAAGCACAATTACATCCAAAAATATAGTTACACAAGTAGTCCTTCAGGCATTTCAGTATTCTTTGTAGTTGAGCTCAGTGGTCACCCTTATTCAGCTGAAAACTTTGAGCATATGGGATGATAGATTATAAATTGTTCCTAAGATAATATTTGTAGTTTTAAGTTTAGTCCAGGTGCTAGTAAGTGTATAAAAGCGGTGCCAGTATTCTTCATCACTGTTAAGTGGAAACTCAAGCTGGAAGCTCTGTATTTAAAATAAAAAAAAGTAAAAATCTATGGACTCATACTGAGGAAGAGCTATTTGGAACCTCTGTGAAATGTCTGATTATTTCTCATGCACTCAGACCTGGTAGAATGAGGTTAACACATGTCAGAGTGAAGGCTAAGGAAATTTTGAGTCACACTTCTGCCCCTAGATGGAGTATTCTGCACACTGGGTTGGTTTTTTTATATATATTTTGGGAGAATGGAGCTGTGTTAGAAGACTTGAAATGCCTCTTGTTCTGAGTTCCCTTTACAGTGTATCAAGTGCTGCCTGTTAGGGCTAGACTAACTGAGTCCCAGAGACCATTTAGAAGAGAAAAATCAAAATAAGGTTTGTTTGTATAATTAATTGAACACTATAAAGGCCACTGCACTTTCTTAGCTTCTCCTATTTGTTAGTGATAGATATGTGTGTTAAAATGCAAGAAGCCTATGCTTTACAAAGTGTCACTAATTACTATGAAACATCTGATATTTGCAGCTTGCAATGCTGGATGTTTCTGTGATTTTCATGGTATTGCCTTCTATGAGTATGCTGTGAATGCCATGGTAACCTTAGCTGCTTGTAAAACATTTTAATAGTGACCACTGTAATATAGTGGTTGTGTGCAAACAGCATGCACCACTGCTTCAGAGGTGTTTGGAACACTTTGTTTTGGTCACAATTGGAGTAAAGTGTTGCCAGACTTCAAGAACTGAATCCTAAACTTGCCAAACAGGGAGCTGGAAGTAAGGTCTTCTGTTCTCCAACTCCTGTCTTTGATCATCTCTGGAGTTTCATTGATATGTTCCTGCCCAGCACTCACATGCTTAGTGAACCATGGCTCCAGAAACTCAGAGTTGCTTGGGAAAAGCACTTGGCTGCAGGCACTGGATTTGAAGGGGGTGGGTGTCAGATTAGAAGCCAGCTTTTGAAAAACCTTGCTGGTTTTGCGTGTGTGAGTGAGAATTCAGCTGCGGTCTCCTAGCTCAGGTATGTTCTCATGTGGGCTTCTGGTTTAGCCCACTCTTAACAGGAGGGACCAGCTGTAAAGTTTGTCCCTGAGAGCTGAATTCCTGCAGAATCCGGGATTTTCGTTTGGACCTTTTTAGATATGATGTAAATGCCAGCAGCTTCCTAACAACTGTTCTTGAAGCTCGGAGCAGAATTTAGAGCAGACCCTTGTGAGTTAGGGAATTGCACAAGATATCCCTTCTCAGAAGGGAAAGAAAAGGCCCAACAAAACCTTAGCCATCTGACTGGAGTCCTGAGAAATGCTTTCCAGCTTTCAAAGAAAGAAAGGGTCTTAATTCAGATTTGCCAGAATTGTCTAATTAGTCCCTTTAATGCCATGCACCTTATAGTCTGTGCCACCAGACTCGTCCTATAAATGAGATGATGGGCTAATTCATCTTGGCATCAGTGAACAGACCTTATGATTGTCCTCCTTACAAACACCGGCCTGATTTTAGGAAAACGCTTTGACCAAGCCTGTGTCCCTGCTCCCTCCTCTGCGACGCCCCCTCTTTTTCTGAGCGCTGCCTGTGCTTCTTGCCCTCCTTCTTCCCCAGCACCCCAGCCCAGCCCTTCTCACACACAGTGACATACCTCACACATTTGCCACTAACAACAACCTGTCAACTCTTTCTCTGCACCGTGCTAGGCGCCTTTTGTTTCTGCAGCCCAGCAAGCCTTGCAGCTGTTGTCCGAGGCCTGCTCCGACAGCCTGTGATCAGTCAGCTGCAAAATCCTCCCTGAACAACTCGGTATTCACAGCTCTAATCGGGCCAGCGGACTGTTTCCTTCTCTCTCGCAGTAAATCTTTATCACTTGCGCCCTGCTCGTCAGTTCGTGGCGCCAGCTTTTTGGGCTGGCTGCTCGATCCTTTTCCCATACTTTGCTGGGCTGTGTGCTCTGAATGCTAACTCCAGCCTTGTTTAGACTCCGGGCTGCCTCGGTGCTGCAATCCACATGTTGGGAAGGTCCGAATTCCAGCTCCCTCCACCTCTCGGTTTTTAAGCTGGATGTGCATTAGGTTTGTGTCACCCCAAAGGTGAAGCTATCAAAGGCTCCCTCCCTCCTTCCCCTCCCTTGGCCCGTTACATACTTTGTCCATTTAAGTTAGTTATGTGATTATCTCTCTGTTTCCTCCCAGCAGACTGTCGTGCTTCTATTTAAGAGCTGTGTTTGGGGAGGAGATGAGGGTGAGATGCCCAGCCTGGGGAAGCTGCTGATGGCAAGGGAAAGCCTGGGGGAACTGGCACAAACCCTAATTTGATTGCATGCCCAGGGCTATTAACCCTCCTCCTAATGGTCCCCCCACAGAGGAGTCGGAAACACGTTTCCCCCCATCCTGTTCCTGACTTGATGCCCTCACAGTCTTTTAAAATATTTACATCAAAGATACTGAATTGTGAAGCAGATTTCTAGGAAGAAAAAGAGGATCAGAGTTTGCTTCCTCAGTATCCTCAGTTGAGCTGAGTAGAGTCCTTGGAGAGTTTAGGGTGGGGTGGAGGTTTCTGTCAACGTGGAGTTCCTGAAGATTTATTCTGCTGGAGCTGAAAGCACAACTTTATCTGTGCCTGTTAGCTCTTAGGATACAGTGTGTAAACTCCTTCTGCCTCCTTTGGGAAAACGTTGTGGGTTTTATTTCCCTGTGTTTGGGCCTGGGATTGTAGATGACAGTCTAGTTAAACCTCAATTAAACAGCACATTTTGCAAGGAGATTCAGCTAGCTCTCAGGTAAAGCTTGCTGGAGACCACTTTTTAAAAATATAAATTATTCAGGAAAGTTATTTCACTTTATAAGGAACCTGGGAAACTTTTGTCTGACCATTTGCATGAGGGACAAAAACTGATGAAATTTAATCTTCTCTCTGAAACTGAATTCATCTTTGGCACTGGAAAACTGATTTCTCTTTCTTCATCGGTTTTCCCCACCTTTAAGTCTTTGTTTTAGCTGTTCCAGGTGTGTGCATGTGCACGTGTATGCAGGGGTGAAAATAAACCCAATACAGAAAGTCCTTCAAGAATACAACATGAACTGGCTTTAAAAATGTTGTTTCTTTTAGCTTTATGAGGCAGCTGTAAAGTAGATGCCCCTTGAAAAATCTGGGTGCATTTCTGTTCAGACTTTCCATGCCTCAGTTTCTCATCAGTACAGTATTTGCTTGGTCAAAGATAAGCACGTGGTTATGATATTCTTACAGTTTTGGCATTGGTGGTCAATTTGAGTCTGTAGGGAGATGCCATCCTGGTACGACTCTGTTGGCTTCCACTGATGCTTCCAGGTGGGACATGTTTTGTCGCTGTGTAAACAAACAGACCTGTAAACCCCGTTTAGGCTTCATTTGGGAAAATGGCACCGATTTTACTGGATTTTACAGATTTTGCCACCAAAGTGCGCTTCTGAGTGTGTTCTCTAGCGAAACTGAATGTGTGTGAACAGGATCTGAATATTGGCTCTTTTTCTGTAGGTTGTCCCCAAGGGCAGCAGTAGAAATGCCATCTTCAATAGTATGGAGCATCCTACAAATAAGCTGATTGTACCAGTTCATAGAATGGAATCATAAAGTAGCTTGCAAGGGACTTTTGAAGCCACTTTTTTTTTTATTGAGTGGGAAGCTACTGGACATAGTTATTTTGTGATATGATTGACTTCTATTTTTTGGAACACTGGTGCTTCACCATGCTTGGGGAGAGTGGGATGGGCAATCCACCTGCTGTCCCCTGCACAAAAACCAGTTGATTTTAAATTGTTCTGAAAGAACTTGATATCCTTTAAACATCCTTGTATATCCTAATTTTTAATTTATTTGTTTACTTTTCAGAAAACTCATTGGTAGCTAGAATTTACATGTTGCCTGATAAGGTAGAAGGAAATATTTTGGCTTTAAACTACAATGGAAGATTCTGGGAGTCTGAATTGAAAGGGAATGGAACAAAGAGAGAAGACTTTCTCAAAATTTTTTTTTTTTTTTTTTTTAATGAAAGCAACTCAAAGCACAAAATACAAACATTGTTTTGAGTCTCTTCATGCATAAGTAAGCAAGGATGTACACAGCTTGTCTCAACTTTCTATAGCAGGTTGCCACTGTCCACATGTCCTGGTTCTCCTCACCTACTGATGTTTGTGCCCTGAAGTGAGGAATTTTTTTGAAGGATGCAGCTGGTGCTCACCTTGGTGTTGTTGTAAGTCTGTGGTGGTTAGTGATGTGGGCTTAGAATGGTTGATTGGGAAAATGTCTGGAAGCTGTGACATGAAGTTTTTATCTGTTCTTTTCCTTGCTTTGTACCATAGGGGAAGACTCACAGGAGGCAAATATTCCTAATGGGGGAATGTATTGCTGTTTTGAGAGGTAAGTTCAATCCTCATTTTTACCCAGACCACAGTGAAGGCTCTGTACCTTTTTCTGTTGGGTGGCTGCTAGAAGAGGGCTCATTCATGGCTCTGGGATGAACAGGAATTTGAGAACAGCTTGTCCGTTCCCTGTTCCAGATTGAAACTGGACTTGACTCACTTTTCCTAATGCATCTGGATGCATAAATTGGAACAGGATATTTTATCGCTCTGCTTCTTTATTTTTAAGGAGTAATGTCAACTGATTTTTCCTAGCTCCTCCCATAGCTGTCTTCTAAGAAAATCTCAGATGCCAACAACTTGCTGTTTGATTTTTTTTTTACAGAGTTGTTGATAGTATGCTTGCACAGTAATTCCATTTGAAAATAGTCTTTTAGACTAGGAATTTTCTTGTCTGATTTGCCTCAGACTTTCCAGAAAAATTTTACCTTGACATAAAGTTCGCACCTGTGGAAGTTCAAGTAAATCTCTTTAGCATTTGCTTTGTGAGGGAGGGATTCTGCCAAAATTGAGTTTCTGATGAAAGACTAGTGTAAGCATGGATAGACTGCTTCCTTCATTACTAGGTAATATTAATGTATAATCAGTCTCATCAAGAAAAAATATGACTGAATGGATTTTATATTCCTTATGAAAATGATTTTTTTTGTTTCTTCTTTGGCTACTCAGGGTAAAATATTTACAACTAACCTACCATGTTTAATTCTGTGAGTCACTTTTAGTGTGCATATTTCCTGAACATCTTGAACAAAACCATGCAAAAGATGAGCAGGGAATAAAGGGGGAAATTATGAATGGAAGGAACCATGTGACTGCCTCCTCTACAGATATTTTTTTACCCCCTTACTTGAGAAGTTAAGAGGGAATGCAGGGCCATGCAGTGTTTGTTAAAGCTGATGGAATATCTTTCTCCCTCTGGGTATCTCTTTAATCAATGTTTCTTTATACCATTAGGCCATTTCCTCTTTTTTCATGGCTTTTTTTTTTTTTTTAATTCTGAAGAAGCCTTTATTGTACATTTCTGTACATCTTGACATTTATTCTAAGAATTATAGCCTGATCCCTTCCTCTCTTTTCCTCAAAATTTCTGTCATTTATCTATTTTAAGTGCCAGAGCACAAAGATAACCCCATCATAGTTCTCTCATTTTCCCCAGCAGTTCCCCCCCCCCTCCTTCCATGCAATGAAAGCTCTCATGGTCTCACAGATTTTCTTTATGCTTATTTTGGCCTACTTGCAACCTAAATACATCATCATGCTATAAGACAGCTCTCTAAGGCTCTAGGATCAATTAAAGGTAGCCCTATTCATTGCCAGTACAAACCTTTGCCTATTAACTCTTTCAAAGGCCATTTGTCATCACAAAAAGCTGTGGATGCCGCCTGGGTAAAAAAGGTATTGTTTAAAGGCTGCTGATTAAAAAAAGGTATTGTTTTAAGGCTTCTGAATATCTTAATTAGTTGTAATCAGAGGGGAGCTTGTGTCTGTAAAGTGATACAGTTACCTTTCACCTACTTGCTTTATTTTCTGAGATTTTTTTTTTTTTTTTAAATCTCAGATATACCTCAAGCATGCTGTTTTCAGGGTACAAGAGGAGTGCACTTGTTGATCATGCTGTAACTTATGACATTATTTTGTAAAGCCAAATATTTGTTGTGGTAACCCAGAATGCATCTCCTTGGCCTTCAATCAGTCAAGAGCAAGTCAGTGGAGAAACATTGCTCCTTGCCAGCAGCCATCCTGCTTCCCTTCTCTCAGAAATCCTGTGTCTGTATCCTGGAAATGCAGAAATCCACCCCAAATCTTCAAGCACTTGCACATGTGCTCAGATCAAGCCCATGGACCATCCATTAGTGCAGAGTGTACACAGCCCTGTTTGGCAGGTCAAGGTAAAACAAGGTAACATTTTTTAGACCAGTAGTTAATTTGTCACAACTGTCGTCTCAAATGACTTGAAACAATTTATTAACATGGTCAAAATTGCTGGGAAAATGTCCATTTCTGCTGCTCCCTGAATCAAAACTTTTCTTGCAGTAGTTAATCATAAAAATCTGGTTTTTATTCAAGGAGACACTTTTGAAAATGAAAATCAGCACTTTTCCTTGGTATTCATGCAAAGTTTTGTTTGTGCTTATTGCTTTCTTGGCTTATTTTTTCTGAGCAAACAACATAGTTAATATTTAATTGAAAATATTTTTTGCAAATCAAACATTTGTTTTAATGTGCATTTAATGGAGGCATTAAGATACACACAGAACCCTTCCAGTCATATGGCTTGACGGCACAGCAATGGCTTTCATCATCTGACCCTCACTCTCTGGAGGTGCAATTCCAGAGAAGAGGATTTGGGAATATATGCTTTTCTTTCCATATTTTGCAAATATCTTCTTACATGGAGGAGGAAACACTTGATAAAAACGTAAGTGTAAGTTACACTTGATAAAACATGTGTTTTTGTGCTTTAATAAAATACTGGATACAGTGGTTATAATAAATAGTATTTGTTTCATCATGGGAAGAGGAGGAGATGCAACTAGTGTCTTACTAGGGACTCCCCCTTTTCTGGCACAAAAATTCTTTAGAAAATACCTGGTATACCAACCATGGATATGAAATGGCTCATACAGTTTGGTCATTTGGAAAGCAGGGCAGTGCTATGGCTGGGAACCACCAGCCAAATGAATCCCCAACACTCACACTTAGCTGGTAGTTTGCTTGATGAATTTTGTTACAGGAAATGCCTGCATACACAGATTCTCAGGGAAATATGGTAGAGTCATGTAAATACTAGTGGTATTGTCCTCAGTCTCTTATTTTCCAATGAATAAGTGTACTGGGCAATGTATGGCCTGAAGTGAGAATATGATTATGATTTATCTAATTTTTTCAGAAGCCAAGATGGTACATGCATTTCTATCACAGGAAGATTTTTCTCTATCTGTCTAGATCCTGCATGAAGTACTTCTTGTGAGTATTTTATCTCCTTTTTAAAATTTTTTTGTTACAAAAATGCTTCAAAAATTTAGTTCTGTTTCCAAATTACTGTAAAGTAAGAGCCTAATATAATCTCCATTTCACAGATGAGGAAAACCAGCCTGAAAAACATTAAAATTACAATTCAAGGAGAGGCAGAAGCTTAAGCACATCTTTTAATGTTCCTGCAATTTTGGCATAAGCTGTTATGAAGAGTTTCTCTGGGATGCTGTTAGAGGTGAAAACAGCAAATGCTCTGAGTTGCAGACAGTACCTCAGCCACAGTACTGCAAATTTTCCTTGTTATACTTGATAAAAAACATGATGCAATGGAATTGTCGTAGAGAAGTTTATTTTTGTAGTTAGTTATTCAATATATACACTATGGTATTGAACCTCATTTTAGCATGGAGGTCAATGAAGTTCTAACCTTTTCCTTCAGCTTTGTAGATTTTCACAGAAGTGTGTAGCATCTTTTCTTTGGTCAGGTGCCTCAGAAATAAAGTCAGAGAAATAAATCTGCATAATTCTCCCGTGGCTGTGATAAGCATATGCATTCCTATAGAATGGCATTGTGTGTCATGCTCTATGTAACATTTTTAGGTGTCTGTAAAAGTAGGACATTTATGAAGTGTGACTCATTTTTCCTTCTCCACACTGTTCCAGTGGAAGAGCTCAGACTGCGATGAGAAAAAGTAGTACACATTATTAAGAATTCTGATAAAGTAGGCTGAATAAATTTGTTTTCTTTGTGAGCCTTAATCCTGTGTTGTATTGGCTTCTTGGACATGGCTAATTTATTTGGAATTCCATTCTGTTCCCGACAGCATTCCTGATTAGCAGTTTGATCACCCGGAGCAAAGTTACATACCAGCTTTCAACTCTTGTAATCTAGCAGTGTAATTTTTTCAAATGGACTCTTTTCTTTCCTTCTTTGCCCCAGCTCCCCTTCTTTTTGTGTGCAAAGAGACTTTGAAAGTAAGCAGGATAACCTGTTAGTAGAACGAAAAACTTCTTCAAAGCACAATGTAGTTTGCTGAAAGCCCGACTTTCATTTTTGAATAGAAAAAATGAGGTTTGGAGCAGTGTCAGTACAGCATGTGAAATGTTTGCCTTCCATCACTTATAAAGGGTAACAGTTCTTTTCAATAACTGCATTTTATGAGTGGGGTGATATAATCTTAAAGTCGTTTCCAAGGTCTGTAGTTTGCCAAAGCACATTTTGCTTATGGTTAGTTTCAGAAAGTTTGAATTTTTCTTTAGTTGTTAAGTTTGTCACATGGTGGACCTTGTAGGAAAATGGCAGCTGTGTAATTGTTTGCTTCTATCTGTATTGGCTTGTGCAGTCAAAACAAAGGATGACCAGGACACCCAAATTTAATTGTAAACCAGAGGCAGATTTGGGTCTGAGCTCTTTTTGGTATAGCACAGGCAGAGTGTAATCCAAATGATCTGGTCTGCCAAAGATATGGAGTTGCAGATGAGAGGGAAGTGAGTTTTCCATCCTGTGACATTTCTGAAAGTCCCAGTCTGGTTTGTGCACAGTGAAAAAGAAACAAGGATCTGAAGTGAAGGGAGGCTTGGGAATAGCTCAGAGACAGGTGACCACAGCACTCCTCAAAAGGCTCAAACTGTGGTTTTATGCATGAGTGCCTCGACTGCATAATGTTTGAAGACTGTGATCTGTCTGATTTTTACTGATCTTGAATTGTAGGACTCTGAAAAGCAGCTCTTGGCAAATACTTTGTCGAAACTGAAGCATGTTATGCCAGTTTACTGTGTTTGAAAAAGTGGCATTTTGTTGAAACATTGTTTTGTCAAAAAGGGTATTCATTAAATTCTCTGCTGTATTGATGTGAATTCTATTAATTCAGTGGGGAAAAAAAAATCTACTGATGGAGGGAGAGCACCAGGAAAGGTTGGTTTAGGGCTAGATCATTTTGCCTGGTCAAATGTGGTGATAATTCCTTAATTTCCTCAGCAAAAAGCCCTGAGGTTCTTTCTATCTCAAAAATTAGGCATCTAGCTGAGTGTGAAAACTTAGCAAAATTGTGTATGGTTTCTCTGATCACTAAAGAGATAATAATTACTTGATAACAAGGTGCTCTGAACTTTATAAGGTAAATCTTAAATATGTATCTCTGTTTTTTTCTGTTAAGTCACAAAGTACGTTTGTATTTTTATATTTGTTCACAATTACGTGGACATTTTGGGCATTGCTAATCTTTTAATTAGTTGGTGCCATTAAGTATTATGGCCTGTATGTGATCTATTCTGCTACTGCTGGGTCATGTTCTGATCACATTCCTAGTACAAAATTCCCATAAATGAAAGGGAGCCAAGATGTGTCCTGCTGACCATTGCCCCATCCAGCAGCACATGGAGGTGGTCATGGAATGAAGCAGAGGTCTCATCAAGTCTTTTTGGAAATACAGATGTCTTTGTGTAATCACTTTTAATACTGATTTATAAAGTTTTGTTTAATATCATCCTAGTCCTTTCCCTTCACTTTTATTGCTGTTTCCTGCAATTTGTGCTCTTTTGTTGCATTTAAATCTCGCTTTTGACACCATTGAGGATGGGGTTTTACCAATACTTCTGATTTTATGGAGGCTGAAGTTAGTCTTAAGGGATGAAATATGTAATAAATGAAGTATCTTCTGTCTGTTCTTGTTGTTCTTGATCATGGAAATGGGCATACTGAGCTGATTGCAGTGGGGGAGGAGTGTTCTTGCTGGGGATTTTCCAGGAGAAAACCCGTGGGGCAGGTGTTGACTTTGCTTTGACTCAATGGAGGATTTAATGATCTTGATATGTGCACATTATCACAACTTAGGTGGAGCAGTAATTGACTCTGAATGTCAGATTTTGTCCTCTAAAGCGGTGACTTTTTGATATGACTCTTTTTAAGTGGTATTTTGTTTTCAGTGTGATGTAGAATGCTTGCTCAGGAGATTCCAGATATGTAACCTGGAGCAAGGTGCCTTTTTGACTCTGATAATTGTAGAAGGAATGTGATTCTGACAGATAAGAGCTTGTCTTGATTTTTTTCCTTTTCTTTTTTAACAAAGAACTCAGAACTTCTTATTAGCCTTGCCAACACCTGCAACTCTTTGCAGCTTCCTTTGGTAGATATCCTGACTTTTGAATGTGTGGAAAATGCAGTAAGTAAAATATCCTAATTTAATTCTAATTTACTTATTTAATTCTAATTTACTTTATTTTTAAATTCTAATTTACTTATATTTTTGGATATATTTCAAAGTTATGATAACAGTGGGCATTTTAGGATTATTGTTGTATTGTCTGCTTTGCTGCTTATAAATTTACTTGATATTTTAAAATTTTGGGAATGTAGTGATATTTTAGGAGATTGCTTTATAAGAGAATTGAAAAATGAGATGAAATCTGCGAAATCTGTTGCCTTACATTTTAAAAGTCAACAAGACTGCGTAATATGTACTTTTCCCCCCCTAAACTACCCTTCAATGGGCATTTACCAGGACAATTAATTATGTGACAATTTAAAAGCAAAATATGAACTTTGTCCTGGAAATAGTTTCACATTAGAGGATTTTAATAAATATTTCTAGCAGAATAGGGTAGTAATATTGGTTGTGTGATGAAAACATATGTTAGTAATAAAATATTACCCGTCAGAAATACTGTTCTATCATGTCATTGTTCCCTAGAGAGATGACTGGTTGAACAATGATTTTAACAAAATAAACTCTGAACAGAAAGGATGCTTTTATGGGTGATACAGCACACATTCTTCAAAAAAGGCACATCATTAAAAATGGTGCCAGACACTAGGAACATCTCTTGTGTGAAAAAGTAAGTTTGGGAAAATCCAAATAATAATGCTCAATGTATAGACTTTACATAGTGCTTTTCCTCACTTGTTGTCAAAATACTTTGCAAAGAGGGGAAGAACAGCTACCCATGTTAAACTGCATTTTCTTAAACTCAGCCACACCACTTTTAATTTGGCATTTAAATTCACCTTGCTCAAGCCATGCCATTAATTTTCTTTGGAAGAAAATCTTCCCAAGGAGTGAAATCCAAGCAGAAAAGCACTGTCCTTCCATTTTGGGCAGCATTTTTGCATGTGAATACAAGCAGGGTGCCAGGCTGCCAGCCATGGTATGTGGAGCCAGGGAGCTGCCATGAGACGCTGTCCTGGCTTTGTGTCAGTCTGTCCCGGGCACATCCCAGTGCCAGGCACCAGGGATGTGCTGCCTCTGTTCCAGCCCTGACACCTCTCAGGGACCACTGGAGCCACCGGAGTCAAGAGCCGCTTGCGAGTCCAGGCAGGAGGAGGCGCCTGTTCCCTTGGCACTGGAATGAACCCCCAGTTCACCCCTGAAGTGTGCCCTTAAGTAGCCACCGGGCTTCTCAGCACTACCAGAGTGAGCTGGAGCTGGTGGCCAAGGCATGGGATGTGCTGGATTACAGCTAATGCTGATATCGGTGGTTTCCAGCAACGCTGCTGGAGCACAGACAGCTGCATTGCACCATGCTGGAGAAAGAGGGTTGTTACAAAAGAGGCACTTTCCTTGCAGCCATACAGATATTGCTTCTCTAAAAAATTTAAGATATTGTCACCTCAGCCAATAATTAATTGTACAACTACAAAATGAGCCAGTTGCCCAAGTGAGTGCATACTGTGGAGTCCCTGTCTTGCAGGGGTTGTGTTGCAGCAGATAGAGTTCTGAACACTTTGTCAGACTGTTTTTCCTGCTGCAATCCCTTTCAGATGAGATGATGATTTCCTTTCTTCACATCTGTGTGGGTGTAGATCTCTTAAAAGAAAATAACAGGTTAGAGAAACAGCTGTCAGGAATGATGTAATTGATTTTGCTTTAGGGCAAGCTGGTAGACCTTTTGGGCCCCTTTTATCCTTTTTCCTGTAGCTGTAGGTGACCCTAGGAACATATACATGTGTATTTATTTGTTCTCCCCAGCCTTCTGCATTTTTTCAGCAAAGTCTTTGCTAGTTGAAAGGAGCAGTCCCTTTAAACTCAGCAGCTTTTGGAATCTGTAGGTATAAAAAGACATTGTTTGGTGTGCCTCCTCAAAGATTCCTCCTTAATCCTGATTTTGTGTACTCATCCCTTGGTTGAGCCTTTCTGTCCAGAGGAATTTGAGTTGATTCCCATTCCTTCACAATTGCATGCAGGGCAATATGTCAGACTTTCTTGCCTTTTGAGCAATCTGATCAGTTCTGACACTTTCCACCTCCATTAAGGAATCTTATGTGGTAGTTGAGAACACCCATTAGTGTGAACAAACTCCTGAAACCCCTGAAAGTATTTGCTTTGCTCTGCCATTCACAAAGCCCAGAGCTTTGCTTCTGATACACATTCAATAAAAAGGAACAGAGTATTTTTTTTTTGTAAATGTGGTTCTGTTGGCTGTGTAGTAGGCAACATGCTGACTTTCATGCGGTTTCCCAAATCAAGGACAAATTTGACCAGAAAGTGATATTTTGAGAGGATACTGGCAGTCAGTATTTTGGTATGACATTTGGTTTAATGCAGAAGTTTTAAAAATCAAAGAAGCAGCTCTGACACAGGGCTATTGCTTGAACCATATCCAAGTCATTTCACTTACTGCTGATCCTTCCCAATTTTGCCTTCATAACTCCACATTTCCAGGCCCAGGTAAGGAAGTGCTTAAATATCAATAACAGTTCCTTATTTTCTTCTGAACTGGGTCCTGGAGTTTGTGCTAGTTCTAATGGGGATTTGGCATGTCCAAGGACCTCAAGGTATTACTGTACCCTGAATTTAAGGGAAGAAGAATGTAGAAATCCCAAAGCCTTATGTCTCTGGATCAGGCTTTAATTTCTTTTTAGACAGAAAATGCAGGAAAGGAACTTGCTAGTTAGTAAGTCTGAAAAGATCTTAACAGTTCCAGTAATTACTCATTTCATCAATCCATCTATATTTAAAGTGAGCTAAACTGAGTTCTTTCCTATAGTGTCTACTTCAAATAATGCTGCTTTACATTTGGAGAGCCAAATAAGGAAACATAGCATAATCTTACAGGAGTTTCATTCCCTTTCAGTTTGCACGGCTCAGACTTGCTGTAACAAGAGCACTTCTTTCTATGAAACCTTTTTGATATATTGGACTAAACAAACTATCTCCTAAAAAAAGTAGGAGCATTTTTTTTTGTGTTTATGTGTGTGTGCTTTGCTCTAGCCTTGGCTGTTGAGGACATTTCTGCATTTGTCGATGTACTAAATGAGCGATTCATTTTGAACAGCTTCAGTGTTCTGATTTGGTTTTGTGCTTTTTTTGTCTCCCCCTCTTCCCGCTCCCCTTCTTTCCCTTTTCATTTGTCTAGGGAAAAAAAAAAGCTCCTCCAGCATTGTTTCCTGCAAAGACCATTCTTAAGAGCTCGTTGGACAGTGCAGGACTCTTAAAGTGATAGCTAATTGAAAGAAAGGCCCTGATTGTCTTGAGGGAGCTGGAAAGTGCTGCGTGTGCTGCTGAAAGGGACTAGGGAGAAGGTGCCTAGTTTCGCTGAGCAGCTGCTGCTGGAGATATTTGGAGATTACATCAGCATTGGAAAAGAGGGGCCAAAAAAAAAAGTCCGACTTCACAGAGACTGAGTTTATGGAGGTTTTTTTCCAACTTCCAAAGGTCTTCTGACAATACTGTCATTGTCAATATAAGAGTTGTTAATTCTTTATGAATAGCACATGGGGCCTCTTGACTAAATAGTACGTTACATGTCCCAAATCTGTCAGCTGGACTCTTCTCTCACATGCTAGTGAGATCACTTTGATTGGAATGTTAGAGGAATTGCTGGGCTGGCCATGCAGAACTGAATACTGCATTATATAATTAGATCTCCCAGATTATATTTTTTCACATTACCTCATTATTCTAACTTAAATATGGAACCAGACCTTTTGGTGGTTTTACTTGTTGTAATTATATTAATACGATTAATTTTGTGGTCCTGTCTTAGTGCTTATATAGATTATAAACTGTCCCAAAGGTTTCCTGACACTAAGAAAGAGGACTAAGGGACTTCAAAAGGCTTGGTCAGATTTGAATTGACAATGGGGAGAGCTGGGTAAGGTAAATGGAGCTAGAGCAACTTTTACCTTGGGATCTGATGAGAGAGAAATGGCCTGTTGAGACTGCAGCTGAGTGAAGATCCTTCAGAAAGCCTCACGCTGACAGAGGGTAAGGAATGACAACTGATTGAGTCAAATGACTTTCTATCCAACTTGGGCATGAATTTGCTGTTGGGAACAGACTTGTGGACTTCTGCCAATTAAATGATGTGGACAAGCTGGAAGGAACCCTCTTGCTGGACAGTCCAAGAGTGCTCAGTGTCCACATGCCACGTTGTGGGCTGGCGGATTTTTACCTGACTGCTTGCTTTGTTACCAGATTCCTCATGGCTCTTCCCAGCCAGTCAGATCTGAAACGGAATGATTTTAGCTGACCATAACCTTCCAAATACTCACATTTCTTAACAAGTGATGTATATGAGTACCAGTACAAGGTTGATACCAGGAATAATCTGTTCCATGGAAGACAGATTTGTGTCTCAGAGATTGTCTGAGGGACTCTGGCTGTGCTTCAGCACCAACAATGGGTGGGGTGTAGAGTTGTGTTTTTTAGGTTTTATTACATTTGTATTATGTATAAGTTTGTTCCATGTACCCCCGGTTCTGTAACGGTTCCCCCCGGGTTTTCCCGTCTTTCCCCGCGGGTCCGTTGTCCCCAAAAATGCCAAGTCATTCACCTTGTTTACTCCAGATGCCTGTCTGTCACTCAGTGTCCCTTCCCCCCCACCTGGAATCTTCCACCCGGGACGCCGGGCGATAGGCAGAGGACCTGGGACCCTTCACCTGTCAATCCTTCATTGGATGTACCCCCGTACCCCACTACCCTCAAACCCCCCGTGGCGTTACCCCATTGGCTGCTCTGATTTCTCCCCGTTCCGTACTTAGTCCGTGCGCACGGCGTGCTCCAGGCTTTCTCGTGGCCGGCTCCAGCGCACACCGCCCCGCCCGAGCCGCCCCGGGGCTTTCTCCTGGCCAGCTCCAGCGCCGCCCTGCCTGTTCACGCGGCTCCGGCAAACGCAGGCGCGGCATGCCTGGTTCCCTTCGAATTATTGTTTTCCCCGTTGGATTGCAATAAACAGAATTCGCCCCCCGGAGAAAGACTCTTGTTGCCGCAGACTCTCTTCATTAAATCGCTGTGGGGTCGCTGACTGCTCTCCGAACTCCGACAGTGCTGCCCAAAGCCCGCGAGGGTTCAGCGGGAAGCGCTGGAGATCTGCCCGCGCCCCTTCTCCCCAGAGCTAGCCGGGGCAAGGGTAAGGCAGACGGGAGAAGAACGCACCGGCAGTGGGGTGACAACACGAGTGAGTTTTGATACCAAAGCCCTGCAAGTAACCTTCATATCTAGCCTGAAACAAGCACCCTACTAGGACACTGGAAGATTTGACTACTTGCCCAAGGACAAAGGGACTTGGGATTTCTTGGTTAACTTACCTGGCAAAAGGAAGTAAATTTTTTCAAATGAATTGTCTTCTTTAAAATAGGTGTTGTATTAAGTCAAAGAATCTAAATCTTAGAGCAACTCATTGTAACACTGTCTTTTAAGAATTGAGTTTTTCTAGAGTAAAGGTAGAAAAATTGTATTACCTTGCCCAAGAAATGCACTATCCTTGGCTTAGTCACTCTTTAAATCATTTTTTTTTTTAAATAATCCTTTTTTTGTTTGATCATTTTCTATCTCATGTGAAAGTGAAGGTTACCACTTCATATACTGATTTCTGTATCTCTTGGTAGCTCACGTGATGATATCAGAGCTCAGCTAGGTAAAAGCCCACAGTATTCCCATACAGAGTTTCTGGCCCATTCATGACTCACACACTCCTACAGGCTTGTCATTAGTAACTGCTCATCAGCCCTTGTAATTTTGTCTTTTAGAACCTCCTAAAAATCAGACATGAGAGCTTAGGCAGTGGAGCAGGGTAAATGTCAGGTCAATTGATTTCAGCCTCAGATTTTATTTATGGTGGATGTCCAATCTACAAAACAGCCTGTAATGCTTGAAGGTACATATCATGGGCTTGAAATCCTGCCAGACAACAATCCAGCCATAAATTATATGTAGATGTAACTAACCCCTGGTTTGTTTCTCTGATTCTTAATAGTTCCGTCCTTTTTTTGTTTCCCCAACACCAGCAAACCACAAAGGGAAGATGAAATGTTGTCTACTTGATGTGCAGGCATACCTTTTATAATGAGTAACTGGAAAAATAGTGACAGTGATCCATTTTTCTTCTTTCAGTTAATCATCACTATTCTGAGCTGTTGTGTGCAAAACAAAGCTTGTGGAGAAATTGATAGTGCCTTTAAGAAATAAATATTCTAATTCTTTATTTCAGTCCTATTGAAAATGCATTTGACAATGTACTGTTTGTATGAATTGTTTAGAAGTGGGAATGTAATGAGGAGCCGTACAGGTGAAGTAGTGGTTTACTGCCTTTAATGTCTGGGGATACTGGAACTGACAACAGTTTGGAATTCACAACTTTCATTTTTTTATCCCTGCAGGGCAACGCTTCAAGTTTTCCCTGTAAATCAGAGCTTGTAGTCTTGTTATGGACCATACCCAATAGACTGGATCTGTTGGTATTTATGTATCTAAATATTTGATTTGGACCTTATTTGAGTCATGTGAGTTGCACTCTGATTATAAGAGTGGTCTGGCCAAATATTATTTGGCATAATATTGCTCTATGTCCTACAATGGTAAAACTGGCTGCAACCCCAAGCAGTTTATTAGAACATCCATGTCGTGAGGCACATTTAATTTAATAATTATAAAAAATTTGACTGAAGAGTTAATTTAGATCTTTCTGCCTACTAAACTCCTTATGTGTTCAAAGCAGTTTTAATAGCAACTTGGTTAATTTCTCATTGCATTCATATAGTTGTTTCTCATCTTGCTTGGTGTGGGAAGCCATCCTATTTATCCTGCATTACAAAATTAGGACTATCACACTTTCAGGAGTGCAAAATATAAAGGAGATTGAGATCTTCTTCTTTATCCCCATAGGTCTTTTCCCTCTCTCTTTTCATGGAGATAAGAAACATCTAAGCCCTTTAAGTGTGGTATGATGTGAAAGTATCCACTGGTATTTCCTGGTATTTCCTATGGAGTAGTGTTCTAGCATTTAGATATTTAAAAGATATTTATATTCTGTTGATTTTTTTGCATTTAAGGATGTATTAAAAATAAACAAGTGCTTAATGTCAGTTTTTATCTTTGGACAGAGTGAATGAAGATTATGGGGGGAGCCCCCTTTCTAGACATGAAACAAAGGTATGTGTAAAGAAAGAGAGAAATAAAAGTGAAATACTGTGATATTAAAATCCCTGCTGATGTAAAATTATTTGTATTTTTATATACTGATTAAAATATACTGTATATAAATATATTTGTATGTTTATATTAATTTATATAATTAATTAATATTAATGACATAAATTATTATATAATGACCAAATTACCATGTAACCTACTGAGAAGAAACCCCACTCTTTGCCTGAAGACATTATTGTGATGAACCTCAAAGATGGGGATATATATATATATGTATGTATATATATGTATATATATGTAGATATGTATATGAATATATAGATTAAATAGAGCCTATTTACACATCTATATCAAAAATAAAACTATATGACGTATGGATGCAGAACTGGTCTGTGTTTGGCCTATTATTTATTTAATTTACCTTTTTTGTGGTACCAATGGTACCAATAAAACCAAACTTACTCGCAAAATGAATAGCCATTTTCAAGTTCTACAACTGATACTTCTTTTATTTTTCTTCTTTTTTGACCAGGGATAGAACATCTTTCTGAGCTGTAAAAACTCAATTAATTGTAAATATCCCAATCAACTGCAAATGCAATTCCTATCCCACATCATGTAACGTGCAAGAAGCTGGCATTTTATGGACTGCATTATGGTATGGAGAACTAATTACAGCAAGCTCACAGTCATCTGAGCATGTAATTATATTTATTGATTAAAATAATGCCACGATTTCACTTTGCAGTGCCATTACACTGGTACCCACTTAAACAATTCCTGCCAAACCATGTAAACCGGAGTGCTGAAGAACTCCCTTAAACAGATCTGGCGATGCAACAGGTGGCCTAATTACTCTAGGTAGGTCCATTACAGCCAAATTCGGGGAGGAGAAGCTGAAGACACCAGTAGGGCTATGACTGACTCTCGAAGAGGGAATCTGGACAGCTGGGGGTCTGGTCACCAGCTGTTTGCAAGGAACTGCCACCCCATAAACTGGGGCTCAGCGGAAATCTTGAAAAATGCATTCGTGTTCTGTGTCATGGCCCTAGAGAGCGGGGAAGTGTTGTGAGGGTCTCCCTGTCAGGATTTGTGTAGGCACCAAATTGGTGGACAATTTAATGGCAGAAGTGCTGTCTTGGTTGGTTAGCAGGGACATGGAGTTACTCCAGAAACGCAGTTGGGTTATGCTTGATTGTCACCAGGGCGGGTGACCTGATAGGGTGGCCGTTTCACTGCAGGCAGGTCTTGTAACAGCATCTACTGCTACGGCTGCCAGGCTCTTCCAGCCCTTAAGGCCTGTTTTCAGCTTTTCACAACTTTGTCAAAGTACTTTTCAAACTAAATTTTTCCATGTTTCGTTTGGTGTCTGCCTCTGTCTGAATTCTCTTCAGAGGGCTCCAGTCAGAACAGTTTAATGTCTTCCAAAAACAAGACTAGAAAAAAATACATTGTTTTTCCCATGCTGCAAAAATATTGGAATTTTTTTTTTTTTTTCTGAAAAGATGTAGTTGTCCCACTCTGGGAGATAATTTTTTCTCAGCCCTGTCAGGGCTCTTGTTCACATCAAGATGTAACTCTTGTTCACATCAAGATGTAACTCTTGTTCACATCAAGAAAATTATGTAGCTATCTACCACAGATTCAAGGGGTACAAGATCAGATATGATGTGGGGAAATGAGGATAAGGAAACTGACAGGGAAAAAAAAGAAATTACAGTGAGGTTTTAGCTAAAGAGGATGAGTGTAATAAGTTAATGAAAGGCAAGCTTGACTGCACCATGTAGGAGAGAGAATTGGCTCCAGGAGTGAGTGAGAGTGGAGACACGGATGAAATTAGGATGGTTTGGACTATCAGCAGACAGGACAAAAGTGGATTTGGAAATATACGGCCTACAACTTTCTATGACTCGGGAGACTAAGACTTATTTAGCAAACTGCTTTGGACTTGGAATAAAGAGTCCAAGGAACTGTCAAAGGGATAAGAACTGGATAAAACTTTTGCTGGATTACTATCCCTTTAGAATATTGGTATAAATCCTGGAACATAAGTATCATCCTTTTTTTGCCTGTTAGCAAATTTCTGGTTTTGCTGGTGGAGCATTGTATGCTGAGCATCTACTGGGCTGTATTAACAGGATGTGACAAAGTTGAGCACTGACATTAAGAAAGTAATAGAGTAAAGGATTTATATGCAATTTTTGCTCTGTTCCCTGAGTATCATGGCAGCTTCTTTTGCTCACTTGGTTGCACAGGAAGAAGGGCTCTGGGACTGAAGCTTTTGTAATTCTTTGCAAAAGGAGCAATTCTTTGAATAGCCCAGAAACAGTGATAGTCTATGAAATGCAGAGCTCTAGGACGACTCAAGTTTTGAGTGCAGTGATGAGGAAATTAATTCTTTGTTAATTAATTAACAATTAATCAATTAATTAATTTCATTGCATTCTAAGTGAAAACACTTAGATACTTATTCTTTGCTTTGTGGCTGTTTACCTGAAGATCCTGGGCCTAATTTGCTTATTTGCTAATTTGCTATTTGCCTTTGCCAATTACCATAAACACCAGATTGTCAGTTTAACAAATAAATTAGTACCAGTTCAACAAACTAACAAGTACACTGAAAAATCAAATTCTGAAACTCTGATGTAAGATGTGTAAAATAAGTAGATTCAAAAGGAGGAATTATTCTGTAGTTTTTTTTTTATTGCAAAATGAGATAGTGTGGATATATGCAAAAGTGTTAATCAACATCTGGACAAAATACTGAAAATGAAGAAAACATGAGAATTTATAAAGAAACCGCTGTCCATCCTGTCCAGCAAATGTGGCAGGAACGTTTTGGAAAAATAATCTCTGTGGCAAATGAATATAACAAAATGGAGGAAAAGCACCTTTTCTTCCCCATATGAATGAGAAGAAACCAATAGTTCCTTCTCTCTAAGGTGCTAATGAGTGCCCAGATATGTGTAATTAGTGTCCAGAACCTTTTCACAGTTGACTATCCCATAGATAGTCAGCTCTGAGATGTAAGTGCTCTGGGTGTATGAAGAAATGAAAAAAAATTATTTAGAATGGAAACATCCACAGCATTTAGGTACGCATGGGAGACTTAATTTTATGTGTTGACCTTAGATCCCCAGACTACATATCAGTGGTACTTGTCTAAATGGTTTTTTTTGAAAGGCCCGGGTGAATCTGAAAACTGGGTTTTGTATTTAAAGGAATACTTGAACCTAGATCTATAGTGCATGAGTTTAAGCCCATTTCCTGCCTCCCCTTTGAGAATTGGCAGCCTTAAAACCCTTCATCCAAGTTTCTAACTGATACATCTGAGGTGGGCAGTCCTTATTTGGTCTTTCAAGAATACCTTTTTCTTTCCCATAGAGTTTTTAAAAACTCCATGTAATTTGTGCTCTTTTCTGGGAATTATTACCAAATCATAAAATCTAAAATTAGTTGTCTCTCCTCCCTAGTCATTGTATGAAGACAAACTCATGGAAGGAGGTTTCATAAAGGGCTATTAAGTTCAGGAAATCCTTGTGCTACAGAGTGCTGAGAGCTGAAAAGGGTATTAAAGAAGCATCAACAAATACTTGTCCTATTCTTAGTCTCTTTGAAGACATCCCCTGTCATTATGATCGGAAAGGGTGCAGAGTTAGCTGATTCTGCAGGGTTCCTCTCTGCTGGTCCGTGGCACAGTATTTCTCATTGCATTTGAAAAATAAGAATCTGTCCATGATGGTACTTAGAATAGATCACTGGGACAAATGTTTTCAGAGGGTTGGAAGAACTGGCTTCAACTGTCAGTGGCCTGGACAAAGCAGTTCTGTACTGAAAGGATGGAGAGGAGGAGATGGCAGGGAGAGCTGGGAGCTGCCTGCAGATACATGACTTCCACACTGTCTTTGCTGATCCCAGAGCAGGTACTTCCAGGAGCATCCCTGGTGGTGAGATATCTGGTTTTGTGTCTTGCTCCCTTGTCTCTTTCCTTAGATGTGCTTTCCTTGGTGGGCGCCTCAGCCTGAACACAGTGACTTCCAGATTTTCATTCCCTGCAAAATGTCTCCCACCACGCCTATGTTTAAAAGGGCATAGGATCCAGCCAGCTAATTTGTTCCTAGGTGGTTAAACTACTTCACTTGAGCTCCAGACCCTGGAGTAGGTTTAACATACTACTTAAAGAATATGTGAACAGTGCTGTGCACAGGGACAGATCTGTATCTGCTTTAGAGCGATAATCTAATTGGAAGTAGTCCTTTGTGTAACCCTCTTAGCATTTTTTACTATTCTGGGAAACCTCATGTCCCAAGTACTGTGGAATGTGGTTAGGAAAAACAGTGTTTTCTCAAATATTTCAGATGTGGAATATTTATTTTGTAGCCAGAGAAACTTGTTACCAAGCAACTGACCTTGAGTAAGATCCACTGGCAACTTGAAAAAAAAGGAAAAAAACAAAGCAATTTACCTACTCATGCTGCATGTGAGAATTACAATGCAAGGAGAAGAAATTTATTACAAAATAAACATCTGTCAGGATTCATCGTTAGTGGTCTCAGATCAGTCAGGTCTTTTCACTTGTCCCTGAGTAATATAATTGACAGAAGAAACCACTAGTAAAGGTACTGGTCCAGGAAAACCAGTAATTTCAATCCATTTTGAAGAGTGTATTTTCAAAGCCCTGGATAATGGGGTTTGATTGTGCATTCTTCACTGGTCCAAAACCAGGCAAGGATACAGCTTGGAATTCTGATGAGATTATTTTATTGACTGAATATATTTGCTTGAGCAGGCTTCCAGAGGCTCAGGTATTATTTGTTTTTAGAGTTCAGGTACCCAAGCTGTTTTTTAGAAGGAGCTAAAGATGCTCGGCTTGCACACAGTGGATGAAGCCCAAAATGGGATATAAATTGCTTTGAAGGAAACTTGGACCAGTGTGGAGTAAGTGTTCCACACAAGAAAAGCATTCTTTACTGCACAGATCTGTTGAACGGGGAGTGTCTGACTGGGGAGTTCTTGATAAGCAAAGTTGCCCATCTCACTGGATGCATCAAGGGCAAAAAGTCTTTCTGGATGAATTCTGATGTCATGGAGATTCATTCTCTGCAGTGGGAAGGGCTGTGATCAGTTCTTCCACCTCTGCTTCTGGACTTTACCAGCCATACTAATGGGAGAGCAGTTCATTAACTGCTCTTTTCAAAGGTAAGTGGCCTGTTTTGCCACAAGTGGGCACAATAGAAAATGCCACCTGCCTGGATAAAAAGAAAGGGGAGAACATTAATGTTACTTGATACAAGAATCAGGCTTGTAGAGAAGTCTTACGGAGAAGTGAGTCACAAAACTCTAAAAAGAGCTGTGAATTTGGAGGGTTTTAGAGCAGTCTCAGCGGTGTTTCAGAACATTTCACAGGATATCTGAGCACTGTTTCTCAAAGCATGTATCTTCAGGGGTTTCCCAGAGACACCCAGGAAGCCCCTGTTTATCTGTTTATCCAGTGTGTCTTGGTTTATCTGCTCTTTGTTGTGTGGACAGTGAACTTCCATGCTTCACTGCCTACTCTGGAGATGCTGCTTGGGTTTTTCTCCTAGGAGAGGTCAGATGTCGAATTCTTTCTGTTTCCAAGCTCAATAGGAGCTTGCCTGTGAGGCTGCAGCTCAGCCTCCCAAAGCTTCCTCTCCAACCATGGCTCTTTCCATGTTGTCCCCCTCCTTCAGAATAATGCCTGTCAGTTGACCTCATTTAGCGGTCAAGGCCCCACATGGTGGCATCACCTGTTCTGCAGCTTGGTTTTCAACTGCTGCTGGAGATTGTGTGCGCACATGGTGGCTTGGCCAGCTTCAGTGACCACAGATGATTTTAAAATTGCAATGTGGCATCAGGCATTTTCATAGCTCCCGGGAATTAATTGGAAAGTTCAAGTGGTGGATTACTTAAAAAAAAAAAAAAAAAGCCCAAAAAACCAAACTATTTAAAATATATTTCCATCACGCAAGAGTAAGACAGGAAAAGATCTACTGGACGTGAAGATAAAGATGCTTACCAATTTTACCAATTTTCTGGTGTGCTTGGGGGAATTAGTCTCCCCCTAATTCTACTCATGATATTTTTCTCTAGCTAAGAGTATGTGTACCTTCTATGCTGATTAGTTTGAGATTTTTATTATCATAGTTGTATTTTATTATCATAGTAGTATTTTGAGGTTTCAGGCTGGATTCCAAAAATGTAGAGTTAATCAAAGTATTGTTCTCTACCTTAAAACCAGATAAATTTACCTTTGGTACAAAATAGTGCATGATTATTAGTGATTAATTGAGTTTCTGTCATCTACATGTTAGATAATATTATTAGCAATAAAATAAACTCTACAGATAATGTACTCTGAAATGTATAACGGTTTTGATATAATTATATGTAGAAATGAATATATTCTGAGCAATATTTGTCTCTATCAGTGTCTCCAGATCAAGACTGTAAAGACATGTTTGGGAAGTAAAAGAATTTTCTTTTCTCATAAATATTAATATTTTTTTCAGCAGAAGTGGGGTCATGATTCTTTCCAAGTACTCCCTCAGCCAACTACTTGGGAATTTTGTCTCCCAGAAATTCCTCACTGGCTAGGATCAATGCTGCTTGTGTTGTGTGTGAAAGGGAGAAACCTTTCCTGGATGTATTATTTCCTTCAGGTCTTCAGATCACCCTGATTTACTTTATGGGAAAGCTGGAAATCCTGGCAGTTCTTACTCAACTCATAGCTCACTGCATTTCACAGGTCGAGCAAAATTACTAAAGTATGTGGTCTCCTCAGCTGTCAGTTACTTCTCAATATTTACTTCCACCAGTGGAAAGCATAATTGTTTTGTTTTGTTTTGTAGTACAGGGGATATAATTTCTCAGATTTAGTCAAGTATTGACATGCTTATGGTTTTTACTGAGTATCAGAATTTCAGCTTAGCAATTTAGCACCTTGACCTCAACACAGTGGATGCCACTTTGCACTTGGTATCTATTAATTAATGAACCTGCTTTCTCCTTTTGCATAGAATTAAAAATTAAATGAATGCTAAGGAACATAAAATAAATTTTTTTGATGACAGGATTTCAGTTTATTTTCTGCAAATATTGTTTTAAAAATCACTAAGAATGGCAGAAATCTTCAAAATAATCTTCAGATTTTGCCTGCTTATAGATCCAGTCTGGAAATACTGTTCTGTCATTTTGTTGGCATCACAGAGTAGTGTGAGAAGGGAGCAGAGGCAATAGGATGCGGTTTTGCTGTCCAGTCCTAAACAAAGATAACAGCTTGATGAAAGTATGACCCAAACCCATGATCAGAAACACGGTTGCACGTCTGTTTTTACAGATAATTTTGAATAACAGATAGGACAAGTTTTTGTAAGATTGGGAGTTACACATTCCTGCTTTTGATCTCAACAGCTACTGCAAACAGTACCAGCTGGAGATTTCCCTGGTCTAACATGGGCACAGTGGCCGGGGTCCTTTGTGCGTTGTTTTGTTTGCAAACCCCATGTACTTTGTGCTCTCACTATGTGCAGTGGCTGCACAGAAGATCATCATTACTAATCCTGGCCGGGGCTACTGGCTGTCCTGTCGGAGGTTTTGCTCTGGATTTGCACCATGAAAGTCACTCTGTAAGAGAGGCAATCTATTGTAAATGCAGGTGAACCCTGTGGGAAGAAATGATGATGTCTGACTTCAGTTCAGAAGGCTGAATGATTTCTTTATTATAACTATACTATCATACATTAATATACTATTTAAAGGAGATACTAAAATACATACCTACTTTTTCTAACTACCATATCAAACTGACTCACAACTCATGACCCTCTCTGGAGAGTCCGGACACAGGTGGATTGGATTGGCCATCAGGCTCAAACAATCCTCACCTGAATCCAACCAAGCAGTCACCTCAGATAAACAATTCTCTAAATGCATTCCACATGGAAAAAACAAGGAGAATAAATAGAAATTGTTTTCTCTTTCTTCTCTCTGTGCTCCACTATGAAAATATCCTGAGAGACAGAAGAAGGTGCCTGCCACAGCAATCCTCTGCTGCCCCTCTCTTCCTGTGCTCCACAGGCTGCAAAGCCATAAGTGTGGTCAAAACATCCCAACAATGCCTGAAACCTGCGCCAGCTCTGAGCCCCTGACCGCTGATGGGAAGCAGAGCAGCTCTGAAGATGCTCAGTGGGTGTGTGCTGCCTGTGGCAAGGCTCATGTTTTCTGAGTGCTTTCTGAGCACTGGATGCACTTTGCCTGTGACTGGGGCTGCAGTGGATATATGTATAAGCCACAGCTGGTAAAAAGAAAAAATAGAAGTGAGTCAATTAGCAGAAACGTCTTTTCATGCTTCTCATGATTTGCAGTTAATTTTTTTTTTTTTTTGCAATAAAATGCCTTGATGCACCTAATGCAAAACCAATATAAAATCATGTATCTGCTGAAATTCTGCTTCTGCTTTTTCCAGGATCGGAAAGTACTGAAATATTTTTTATTTTTCACAAAAGATTGTGTTTGAGGGTGGTGCTAGGTCATTGCCAGATAATTTTAGATACTTTGTTTTGTCCCATTTTTACTTTTTCTGTCTGTTTTGAAAAAAAAATGGGCTGTGCAGCCTTCAGTCACCTGTGGAATATTCAGAGCAAAGCGTAATATTCTGAGGCTCCACTTTCCCAAGGTTTCCTGAAGGAGTCTCTGTTTATCATTCAGCCTGCAGTGCCTGTATTGGGTTACGCCAGGAATGTGGAAAGCTATATGGGAAAATCTGTCAGACTGTGAAAAGGTCTCAGGCTTTGAAATTATATGGAGCATGCTGGCTAATGCACATTCCATATTTCAGGGTGTCTGGCTCGCCTTGCTCTGGGTAAAGATGTGACATGGAATATATGGGCATGTTTTGTTACAAGCACTGCTGAGCTGATAAACAAGACCAAGGAGCTGGGGAAGTACCAGAGAGGAAATCTCATGAAGGAATAAATTACAGTGACCCCTACTAGTGTTGGTACAGCTAAAGGTCAGTTCCCATTTACAAAACATGATCTCTAATATGGCAAGGAACACTGGTGTAACTCCTTTTTCACCATAGCCTTCCCGTAAAATCCCAGTTTAGGAATGGGACCCATGTTTTTCCTATAAACAAATATTTGAGAGACTTATCTACAGCTTAGAACTGTAGCTGCTGTAAATCAAAATCATGCTCATAAGAGGGTTTCCTTTCAGATATTTCAGCACAACCTAAATTTGCAAATTACCACGTGCAGTAAATGGGACTTGGATCAAATGCCCTGAGTTGTGCACTTGGCAAGTGCAGTGTATATTTCATGTGCTTTGTAAAATAAAACAAAAAGAAAATTCTTTACCTTTTGCTCACATAGTTTCAAGAGTCTAAAATTGTGGATTTTACTGAAGAGACTTTTCCCCCTGATTTTTAACTTCAAAATGCCTTGTATGGTTACCTGTGAACCCTGGTATAACTTAAAAATAAGAAAAACAAACCAAAATCTTGGGAAATGGAAGGAGTTTCCAAATTAAAAAGCTGCAATGAAAAACATTTAAACACTTTATTATTTTCCCCTCTCTGCTGAATATGTTTGCCAAGCAAATTAACCCTCTTGACTACCTCTTAAAAAAGGTGGGATGTTAAGAAAAAATCCCACCTGTTGGTGTGTGGTTGATTGAATTTTCTTGTGCATGGGTTTAGAGAAAACGAGGCACAAATTCCATAACTGCAGGAGTTTGGCTACACAGCCACATCCAATACTGGTTCTATAAAAAAAAGTCCAGGTTTAGAGGTGTGATATGCAGTCAAAGCCAGTCCCCCAAGTGGTGTATTCAAAGTTATTTGAGTATTTTATACATCAAATCAAAGATGGCAAATCTGTCTTAAAAGTCAGCAGACACCCCAATCACATCCAATCTGTCCTGTAGGTTCAGGGAGAGACTCTATACATGCACCAAAAAAAAAAAAATAGTTTGTCTGCTGGATGAACTTGTGTGGCCTGGTTTATGCAAATCAGACCACAATGTTGTAATTTGACTGTAGAATGACTTGATACATTTTTTTTAATAGCTCTGCCTTTGTCCAGCAGCTCCCTATTTCAAATAGTAGTTGTTTAGAAGCTACTGCAGTTTTATTCACCGAAAACAAGAAAAAAAAAACCCAAACAGAAATTCTGGTCTGGGCAGCCACTGCTTGTTTGGGAAGACCATCCTTTAGAAAACATGGCCTGGGTTAAACTTGGTGAGGATTATGAATCTTGGACACACTGAATCCCTACCCACACCTAAGCTTGTGCGTATGGATTCATGGATGCACTAGGGGTGATGGATTATGGACATCTTCCCCTGTCATTTGTGTTGTTTTGTCAGGTTTATGTCCAGGCCCTAGCAATATTCAGACCTCATGCTTTTTTGTTTAATATATGAAGCAAATGCATTGTGAAACTGATCTATTTCCAAATAATTTTATCACCAGGCAATTAAAATATCATGTGCTATAAACATCTCTAAGACCTTATGGATGGGAAAGTTGCCAGTTTCACAAGTCACATTGCTTTCAAAAGTACAATGAATGTACAGTTCTCTGAACAGTCTGGAAAGAAAAGTAATTTTCCAGCTCTTAAAATCTTTTTTTTTAGATTTTTGCAGTGCTCTGAAGTCAAATTATGATGATTTAAAAGACAGAACTATTAAGTGCCAATGATTTGTCAGTACTGGCACACTTAAATTCATAAAATGGTTTGGACATGCTTAATATCTTAATTAGGCATATGAAATTCCTTTAAAGTAAAGGTGGTCAGAAAATGCATGCTTCTTATATTAAAAAAAAATTAATTTACTTTTTTATATTAGAAAAAAACCTTTAAAATAACTTACACCTTTTTATTTCAGTGTTGCTGTTTCTGGCTAAGAAATATGACTGTTTAGACTAGGAATTTAAAGAGGAGTCTGTAGGAATTGACTCTTCTGCCATGATTAGGCACCAGACTATTTTCCTGGACTTTGAAAATTGCATTGCTCGTGGCTTGATCAAATTGACTTCAATTTATAAAAAATGAAAATGCATTTCTTGAAATTATTTGTTAGCTTTAATATAAATGCTGAGAACCTGATGGCTTGGAAATATAGTTGGAGTTCTGAATGTGATGTTGTTAACCAGGTTCACGAAATGAAAGATCATGAGCTAATTAATTGTAATCTTCATGTGGTCAGGAAGATCTTCAGTGCAATGTACTGAAAAAAAATTAAAAGGCAATAATACTTCATAGCCTGTAATTGCTATCTGAAAAGAAGGAAGAACAATGTAACAGCCTTAATGACCAGTCCCAAAGTAATACAATTTGCTTTAGTCTATTGTTGGTCTTTAGGAACAAGAACTCCAATGGGAATACCCCAGAGGAGTGCTAGCAATTGGAAAATTTATCTAAACAATTAAGAAGAATGTCCTGAGTAATGGAGTTGCTTTGGAAGTCCAGCAGGCTGTGGATGCTGTCAGTTGGTGCTCTGAAGACGCACACTGGACAATGTGATTGTGTCCAGCGGGCTCCAAGGAGTCTGTCTCAGCCCAGGACAGGGGAATAGTTTCTTTCTTCTTCTCTACTGATGTACGAACAGCAGAGCAGACGTTCAGGCTGAGTTTGCAATCCTGACTCAACTTCAGCTGGAAACTCACCTGATGGGGCTGATTTGGGACAGTAGATTAAGCAGGGAGAGCCTCAGAAGAGGCAGGGGCAGTGAAAAGTTCCAGCAATGGGCATCCCTGCTCCCAGCCCTTGGTCCATACAGGCATGCAGCATAACTGACTTTCAAGGTGAATTTTGAATGTTTTCTCAGTAAAATGTATGTATATAAAATGAGAGTATTTTCAGACACAGGAAAGATGGATCCAAAGTTTTTGAAGAGGAGTTGCATTCTGAAGAGATGAATTTTTGAAAACAAAGCCTTTGTCTGCTTTATCTTACCTAACCTCTCATTTTACTCTGCTTTGGCAGTAAGAAAAGACCCTCACAGTGAGGATGTGCTATTTAATTTAATTTAATACTGCTGTTCCTAGTACTATGTTGCACTTCAGGAATGATGTCAGGAGAAATAGATAAAACTGAGAATCATGTAGGTATAGATGCATGCTGGAGGATATTATTACATCCTGTCTGCAGTGATTTTGGAAAATTCTCTCTCAAATCTTTGTTGCAAATTGTATGTGGAAAAAACCCAAAGCAGTTCTTATTTTCTGATGCTTAGTAATGTGGTATATAAATATGACCAAAGCAATGAGCATGTGATTTCACTGCAAGTGCTGAGGGACTAATAGATGGGAATTAGCAAAAGAATAGGAGGAATGAATGGAGATATGCACTGAGAGTTTATTCCCTTTGAAAGATGATCTCTTCCTGAGTTACTGAATAGCTAATGGCTCATACAAATGGTTGCAGAAAGGATAGATTGCCTTAAGATTGATGGCTGACTGTTGTTGGTCTAGGTTTTTAATCCAGGCTTCTGCTGGAATGCATAGTTCCTAGCTCAAGATCAATTATACAAGGACATCAAGAAGAAAGACAGTCATGGTATTTGTCTGCTTCTCAAACTACCTAAAATGTGAAACTGGTTTTGCTTGCAGTGACATGCCTGGTAATGCAATGTAATACTTTCTTATTACAACCCTTTGCTTGCAGTTGAAGGTTAAAAAAAAAAGAGTTTCTGAAACACAGCACCTTCCTTGCACTTTTTGATGCTTTTGGTGATGTTGTTGTCTATAAAGATAAATCCTGGGGACCTGGGAGGTCACAGCAATAAAGCTGAAAGCACCTGAGTCACTTGGGATGGGCAGCACATTGTGCTCTTCATCTGAATTTCATCACACTGCAGAAATTCCAGGCTACAGCAGGGAACAAAGGAATTATACAGCAAGCAGAGATGGGCCTGAGTAGCTGTGAGGGAGGCATTTCCACAGAGTTTGTCTGAAAGATATAGCTGGTCTTTACGGGCATTAATGAAACAGTCTGGAACAGGGAATGGAGCTGGGTAAGAAATCCAAACCTTCCAGCGTGGTTCCAAACCACAAGCCAAATAATGACCATGAAGCTGTTCTCTCAAGTGTAAGTGGTTCCTTACAACAACACCTGTTAAATTTCCTTTGATTTTCTATTAACTAAATACCAACATGGAGGTACATGTATAAGGAAAGCTGGGAAAAAGATAAGACTGTAACATTTTATGGGGAATTTTAAAAAATGTCAACTCCAAAATAATGCTATTATTTTAATCTGCTTTTAGATTATGATAATTCCTCAAATATACAGAGCATGAAAATTAGAGAAATGCTTTGTGCACAATTGCATGCATCAAATCTTGAAAATGTTCGTTTTTCTTCTGTGAAAAAGAAAACATTTCTACTCGGATCAAGTGAGACAAAGAAGAGAGTTGATGCTGATAATGTTGTTTAAGATGATGAAATCAGCAATAGATACAAATCAGATTAAATTTCCACACAAAATAAGGACACTAATTTCATAACTTCTTGCCAATGGTGAAAGTAAAAAAATAATTGAATCAGAGAAGGGAACTAGGTTAATTGAGCACATAAATTCTTAACTACTGGGCCAGTTTTCATTGAAATACATGACAATGGTGGTTATTAATTTTAAATGAAAGCTTACATCCAAATATCAAGAGTTATGACTTCCTGTACTTTCTTGGACAACCTGCTGTGTTCAGAATGCTGTACAAATGGGGAACTGAGTTTTTAAAGATGAAAGTGAAAGGATTTTAAAAAATTATGTTACTTATTTGTGACTACTGAAGAATTCTCTAATGCATCTCATAGTTTTGATGCTTTTTCTGTTTTTCTACTCCTCGTTATGTCCAAATAAGCCACCATAATAATCTTCTATGCAACATGTGGCCATTAGACTTGGAGGTAATATGCAAAATTTGGAGGCTATCCCTGCCCTCTTCTTGGAAATAAAAGGCACCACTAAAATAAAACCCACTTCCTCTGCTCTGTCTGCCCCACAGAGGTTCCTTGACTCATGAGTTTGGCCTATGAAACAGGACATCCTGCGTGGTTTCAACAAGTCCATATGGTTGTCCAGAGCTTTTCCCAAGGTGAGCATTAGAGAACATCAAATGCTGCTCGACAGAGAGAGAAAATCTTGTGTAATGCTTTTGTTCTGCTAGCATCTATGTAAAAAGCTGCCTGGGAGTTTTGGAATGGAATCTGTCATTGCTGTAATCCTGTTCTGGAAAATTGTGATGGAGACGGCACAGGCAGTGATGTCATTGGCTCTCTGACACAGTCACTGCCTACAGCAAACTCATCTCCTCCCCAAACTTTCCTTTGGCTTCTGAATGCCCAATTGGCAAAGCTTACTGGTGGGGCTTTTTTTGTTTTTTTTTTTCTTTTTCTTTCACAGCTGTGTTAAAATTCAAAACACAGATACGTGAGAAAAAGGCTAATACAGAACATGATCTGTTCAACGTTCTCTGCAGACTTCAGAGGAATTTTTGTGCACTCTGCCTTCAGTGTCATATGGTGGAAATTCTTCTTTGGTACATACAGTGCAATAAACAAGCCTCCTGTGTATTAGCTTTTGATTTTAATGCTTCTACTCACAGTCTGTGGTAAGTGGTAGAGCTGTAAGAAAGAAGCAGTTTGCTTTTTAAGGGTTCTGGTCTGCCCCTCTTTGTCACAGACACCTATTTATTAAGGAGCTGTTGCCATGTAGGGCAGTGGTAGTTGTGTGGCATCATGCGAAAATGCTATTTATACACTGTGTGCTAGCAATTCTGTTGCACAATCACATTGGGTTATCATCATTCCATGCTTTTATAAAGGAAGTGAGAAGAGAGCTTGTGTTGTAGCTTTGTTTTAGTGGTGGATAGCCGTTTTTCCCAGGTAAGTTATGTAAGGTAGTGTTGCAGGTTGTGCTTTATGAATTGTACATTTCAATTTGAGCATCTTTAGATATGCACTTTAGATATTGTTTTACAGATTATAACTACATATAACAGCATGCCTTGTGTTTAGAGAAGATAATCCCAGAATGGCTTGATTTTGGTTATGGCTGTGAGTGCTCAACATCATCGAAACTTAGCCCAGAGAGATTTGGATTAAATATATGAAGAATACACCTTCTCCCCATAATAATTCCTCCTTGCATGTTGTACAAGTAAGGAACCTACAAAATGTTGGGAGTTGCCAAAGCTGTACATAAAATCAGGCAGCTGTAGGTTTTCTAAGTTCTCACAGCAGAGTGTGTTCCCTGGCTCCATTACAGCTCAATGCCAGGATGAGCCCTGTACCTCTCCACCCACATTGTTCCCTCTTGTCACCCTGCTTTCCATGAACATGGGAGCTGGATGGGAATGGAGGAGGGATGTGCTGAAGCTGTGTCCCTCACCTGGGCAACAGGAGGCCTCCCATGCATTCCTCCAAGATACTTATTTGGCTGATGAGTTGGATTTTTTACCTTTTGGACTTTATTTTCTCAGTGTCACCAAGAGGTATCACTTTATTTTGTTTTCCAGCCTGATTCTTCTGTTGCTGGCATTATGTGTCTTTGATTAGATCATTGAGTGACAGTAGATGACATAAATAAACAGGCCAGGAGACCTTGTGCTCCTTTCTTGATAAGGCCTTTATTAAAAGGATAGCCTATGGGGGTTCGCGACGCCGCCGGTGAGTCAACGTCCCAGAGGAGAGGTAGACGAGCCTGTCAGTCAAGGCAGGATCGGAGTCTTCACCCTCGTAGAATATGTCAAAAGACTCTGCTGTAGCTTGTTGGTCTGGGGGGTTTACCTCGCTTTGGCTCCTGGTTACAACGATTGGCTTCAGAAATGCTGAGGGCCATCTCCGGCTCCTTGAAACTTCCCCTGCACGTAGGTGTAGATCATTTTGCAGTCTCTGCTCTTGGCTTGTTGTCTGGGTCCATTTTGGTTGATGTTGAAGTCTGGTAATTAATATATGGTAGACGCTAGGCCCTCTGCGAAACAGGAAGTCTTCCCTGGGCGCAACTTCCTGGGAGCAGCTTCTGAACTACCCGACGCAGTGTAAGGGACAGAAGGGGATTCAAACTACTAGAAACAGCGAAACAAACAGGTAGGATTTCTTCTACAAAGGATTTTAAAAAAGGTGTCAATGGCAGGAAGGGGTACAGAGGCTCGGGGAGTTAACTGGGGGTATAAACTAGGTACAGGGGCAAATACATAGGGGTGGAACTAACAAATACATGAACAAGGGAACTTCCAAACTGAGGAGGTAAACAGACAAAAGGTTAGACATCAAATTTATTCATAACAGTAGAGGTGTGAAGGAGGGAAGGAGGATTGAAGTGTGATACATTTGTTCAAAGGGTCTGCCTTTTTTCCACTGAAACAAATACTAATAAATGGTCCAACTCTGTTCAGTGGCTGAAATGATGTGGCTCCTGTGTGTAATGGGTAGTTTAACTGTGTTCAGAACTCACATATAGTGGGTCTACTGTTTTGTTTTGGTTTGGTTTTGTTTTGTTTTGGAGAAAAACTGGATGGATTGTTTGGATCCGTAAGAGCTTCAACACAGGAGAGGGACAAATTTTATCCTCATTACTGCCAGTGCCACCACCTGCAGGGGTTATTGCCAGAATCTGAGATACAGGCATGAGGTCTTGGTATCACTGTTACTGCCCAGTGAGTCTGATCCAGTAAAGGAAGTTTATCTATTCCTGAGAGATGTGTAGGTTAGTCCCAGAGCCTTTTTGCTGGAGACTAGGAAATCCTGACTTTAACCCAGGTTCAGGCAGCATCCCACATTGTGAATTTGAAAGTCAGCTTGGCTTTGGAATGAAGGTGCAGGAAAATTTGCGGACCTGTGGATGAAAAATGCTGCATCAGTGTTTCCTGTGAGACAAATCTTGGTTATGTACTCGGACCAGAAAATACCACATCACATGCTGACACTCTGTAAGTGATGGAGTTTTTCCTGTGCACAGTTTTTCTGTTCAGGATAACCTGGAAGCAATTTCCACTGAAGCAGCTAGAGGCTGAAAACTAAGGTGAATCTCATAGCAAGGATTTATCAAAAGGAGGACTGACTGTGTTTTTAAATGGAATGTGCAGAGAGCAACAGACAGCCATGTAGTCTGTTGGAAATAATCTACAAGATTTCAAGTCTTTAACTTTTTAATCTTTGCATAATTCCTAAAATCTTCTATGGTTTCACTAATTATTTGCTAAAAGTGCCTGTGGGTAACAGATAGTTTTCTTAAACAGCTTTCACTCTGCTTCCACATGGACAGTGTGTTTTCCTGCTTGGGTTTTGATGCTCTTAGGTAATACTTTGTGGTGGGGGGGAAGGGGAGCGGAACTCCCAACTGGGAATCTTCAGCACAAAAACTATTAAAGGGTGATAAATCATTGGAGGCCCAGCATATGATTCAAAGCTGTGGCCACCAGCAGTGACCCATGGGGCTGGAGATATCAGTGACAGGGAGCAAGGGGAGGTGTTTGGCATTCCTGATCAGAGGCCTAACCAGGGCACTGGGGTTTGTTTATGTTTCTGTTCCACTGACTCTTGTGAAATGCCCTCTATCTGTACAGGGAGCACACATCGAGTCAGGGAAAGTATCCTTGGTATTTCTTGAAATGTCAAGGCATGGATACTTGAAGGTAAAGTGTGAGGAGAATTATCTGGGATTGCAGAGTGAAAACCAAACATTTGGTTCAGGGCTCTGTGATTCAACAGTCAGCCTTACCTAGTTATTGCAATTTTAGTTAAGCTTTGCACAGAAGCACAGACTATTGTAATTATAACTCCTTTCCTCTAAGTCCATCCTAGAAAAATAATTTTTGTTGGACCAGACATGGGGACATCCAATCTCAGGTTCTACTTTGTTCTTGGTTTAACATAAGACTTTATTAAATAAGAGTTAAAAAAATGTGGGAAAACCCAATTATGATTTGACCTGGTTTTTTATACTTTTGGAGCAATAATTATATGTTTTATTGCTGTGCACCAGACAGTGGAGATACGGGAATATGGTTCTAGGGATATTGTTTAGTAATGAACATGGATGGTGCTGGGTTAAGGGTTGTAATCTCTGATCTTAAAGGTCTTTTCAAACCTCAATGATTCTGTGATTCTGTGAAATAATTTCTATGTGATATTTTATATATCAGCTATTTTCCAACAAAAATATTTTCATCAGCAAGTGCAGAGAACTGTTCCTGTTGCAAAGTGCTGGCAAGACAGAGCAGCAATGAATAAAGGGATGGGTTTGAAGGCAATGAAGGATGAATGGGAGCTCCAAGGCCTTATGTAGTGGGGGTCTCTGAGTTATGTCAGTAGAGAAGCGTAGGGAACACTCCTGGTTTGGTAAGTGGAAAAGGTCACAAGAAAGGACTTGAACAGAGTGAAAGTTACAACACTGTAGCAGCTGAGGTGCCTTTGGAGACAAAAGAGGCATTGTTAAAAGGGCAGCTAAAACATCTTTTTGAGTGCCATGCTGTGTCGATAGACTCTGTAACTGTTCAGTGCCTTTTTCCCCTGTGAATTTATCCTACAATGTGGGAAAGACACTTCAAAGTATTTTAGGGATTCTTTTGTGGTCATGTTGTTGGATATGTTTGACAGCATCAACCCCAAACTGCTCCAGAGAAAAAGGCAAGAAACCTCATGTCAAGTAGATGTGAAAATACAAGGGTCTCCTTCCCATCCCCTGTACGCAGAGCTTGGCTTAAGGCCTGACTCAGAAGATTTTATATTCCTTCCTGTGCTCCTTTTATTAGCTTGGACTAGATGTTTGCAGCTGCCATGTAATACTGAACAACCAAAAGACACCTCGCTGTAAACTTCTAGACTTTTCACCACCACCAAGAATGTCTTAAAAGTTTCACTGTGCTACAAATAAACAGGTGACTATTGTATAATTGATGCTGCTCTGTGGGATAAATGTGAGTGATGCAGGCCCACCTTGTAAAGAGAGAACATGACACAAGGAAGTTGGTAATAATTTGATGTAAAATGATCCTTAGCAAGTTTGGAAACATTATGGTTGCCAGATGTGCTCTTCCAGATGTCAGGATTTCCTATTAAATGCTTCTTCCGGTCAGAAGGAGCGGTGCCCGTGAAAATGTGTTAGAGCTTTTGAGACATGAGGGTTACCTGACTCCGAAGATTAATTCTGTAACTTTTGCAGCAAATTATGCCTGTTATTAGGAAATATTGTGATTAACTCCCAGCAGAACCCTTGGCTGTTCAGGAACATGCTGTGCACAGAGCTGGAATTGTCCTGCCAGGATGCTGCTCAGTCAGTGACTTCCAACATCCCTGATGTTTGAGTAACTTTATAACATGATATAACCCCAGATGATTTCATACACTGCTGCTGCTTCAATTCCTTCTCCTTGGACTTCCTTACAACTGCAGCCAAATGTTTGTGAGCCAGTTATCTCCTGCTGCAGAAGGGAGTTTGCTGATGTGGTGGAACTAAACAGAGTTTTTCTCATGACCTTGTAGCTCCTCCAGATCCTAAGTACAGCACTGCTTTCTAAATTTGTATTTCGAAGTTACTTCAAGCCATGTGGCTTTGTAAGTCTGTGCTGCTCTCCATTCTTCTGTCTTGCCCTATCTGAATCCCTGGAGTAATCTTTGCCTTAGTTATTCACACTCATTCTCCTGTGAAGGCCTCAGGTAACCAAATCCTTCATGGCAGGGAAGATCTGACAGGCCCTGTCCCTGCTCTAGATCTGGGGGTTTGCCTTAGTTTGAACTATCTCAGGCTTCCATCAAGCCGAGTTGAATGCCTGTTCCAGGGCCAGCTCTGTTACCTGGGATGCAATGACAACACACAGGGAGCAACCAGGTCTAAGATCTAAGAGTGGCTGTAGAAAGGCCTTGGCAGGAATAGGAATCACATACAACTCTTGTGTGTCTCAGCTCAGTGCTTTATCTGCATAACGTGAAATTTTTTTTTTAAATCTACTTGGTTACTAAATGCTTTACTTAGTAACTAATGTATCTTAATTTTTAGTTTATATTCCAGTACCTTGCATTTTTCTCCAGTTATTTTCTACTTAAAATGATAGCAAAATAAGGCTGGAAAGGTCAAGAGATAGTCACACAAATAACCCAGTACTTCCAGGAGCATCAGCCATCCTAATCCAATCCTAAAAGATGCTTTTGCTCCCGAGACTAATTGCTGTATGGACCATGTCCCTTGACAGAGCCACATGTTGCTACATAGAGCTCTCTGTGAGCACAGGCTCTCATTAATTAATTCCAAAATAAGCCCTCCTGACAACTTGTGAGTTTTCCAGTAAGGTTTGAGCAATGTGGATAAGTGTTTATGGGTTGGATGCAATATTATTATGAAAGATATTGATTATATACTCTCAGCAGTAACCCAGTTGGATATTACACATTTTGGCCTGGGCTACTGTGCCCACAGTGCTATCTCTTTTTAGATAGTTATCTGTGGCCACTTCACAATTATTTGGCTTGATTATTTATGGAGAGACTTCTTAAAACTCATCTGTTTAAAAGCCAGTCGGTGCTTATGGTAAATGGTGCTCTGGCTTTCTCTGTTCCCTCCAGCAAAGTGACTGAGCCTGATTAGGGGTAAAAAGGCAATGGTGTGGTGAAAATCAGCTTTTTTCAGACCCAGAGAGTCAGAGCAGCAGCCTGGAAATGCATTGGGGTCATCATGCATAAAGAGGAGAGACCTTTAACAATTACTTTTAATTTGACTTGCAATCAAACAGAAGTGGATGGCAAAGCAGGAAATGGTATCTTTAGGCATGACATGAAATAGTATTACTGTCAACTTGAATAAGAAAATCTCACTTTTTAAAAGCAACTACATATTTGAATAGCCTGTAGGGTCAACCAGCCTTTCCTACAGCCTTCTGATAGCTGGCCTGATAACAGCATAAACACTATAAATATCCTAAATCAATAATCCTGTATCACTGCTGAAAGCAGCCATGTTCACGTATCATAGCAGATGGGAAGAAAGCAAATAATATTTGTCTTGCCTTTCAAATTGATTTCCTGTTTTTAGTAATCCAGACTATGTCCATATGTTAATCAGATTGCTGAGAGAGATAGCTCAGGGCAGCAGACTTTTACTTGACCTGCTGGCAGAAGGGGGGCAAGGAAGGGAGGAGGAAGTCCTCTATGTCCCTAAAAATATCTGTGGCAGGAGCTTCTGCAAATGTGATGCAAAGCCTGTGCTTCCCTGACTTCCCTGGAATCCCTCCTGTCCTTCCTCAGGCAGATCAGCTTCACAGGGCTCAGAGAGCAGCAGAATCAGACCTGTTCCATAAGGGTTTCCTAATCCTTCTTTGCTTTCCTTTTGGAGAATTTTGCCATGATTAAAATTCCAGCATCCTGATGTCAGGCAGAAAGATCCAAAGTCCCTGGGAAGGGCAGAGGCTGCAGCCCCTCTCCTCTCCCTTCCCTTGCCCCTCTGCAGTGCCATGTGTTTCCCTGCCCCTCCACACTTGCACTGATACAGGGCTATTTCAGCTGCAATATGCCCTTCCACAGAGCACAAAGGCTGTCCATAATGGCTTCCAAATGCACTGCCAGGTCCTGTTATTTTTCCCTTCAGACAGGAGATTTTAATTAAATTTAACGACAAATAGTTCAGAGATCATTTGTGTGCACATAAACTCTGATGATGTTTATGGGCAATGTGTAACTGCCTGAGAGGAAATGATGGCACCCTTAGTGTTCTCAGTATATTTTCTGTGGAAGGCATTGAGGTTCCTTCCACAAGCTTCAGTTTTATCCTGTTTATACAATGGATAAAATACTTGCTATGAGAGTGTGAAGAACATAATTTCAGTGAGCACTTGGTTGATACCCCTGGCCTGCCAGAAGTTCTCATGGCAGCTGCAATCCTGCAGAAGTTGTTTTTGTGTGTTCATGCCAGTGTGGCACACTGATGTTGTCCCAGATATGAAAATCAACCTAGGTGACATATTGCACTTCAAATGCATAATAAATGCCACAACTAATTGGCAATGGTCAAGTTTTCTATCATTTAGTGTTTTATGCTTGGCTGATAAGAGTTAATACAAGGTGGTGCTGACATCCACATTGGGTCCCAATTACCTCCTTCAGGCTTTTGGGATGCAGGTGGGTACAACAGGTGAAGCACTAAGCTTTGAATTAGGAAACTACTTTCAAAAACCTACCTTCTGTCTGATTTTTAGCAACTTCCTGGTCTAAAGCTTTGTTCCTCTTCTTTTGATGAAGACGTGTGCTTCCTGCCTTGTAGATTTGAAAAATACACCAAGGACTGGGATGTGGTCAGATTCCATGGAGACACCTGCAAGAAAAGTGAATGTGCCAAGGATTAGTTAGTTTAATCCTGATTTGGATTGTTTGCTGTTGGGAGCATGAAGGGGAAGGAATGAGATGAGAATGAAGCTGTTCACTTCTTTCCTGTGGTCAATGTGCATTGGCAACCTCGGGAAGCATCTAGGAAGTCCAAATGCAGGGAAGAACCAGAGCTGATCATATTTCTGAACTTGAAAGAGAAATACAGAAGACCACCCTTCCTGCAGTTGCTTTTATTGTTAGAAAAGACAAGTTTTTTTTTTTTTTTTGAGAGGAAGGATGATTTTATGGAGCTGAAAGCCAGATGATTTCACTTCTAATCCTGGTGTTGACACAGATTTTCCTGTGTGACCTTTGAAAAATCTCTTGCTACATTCCAGTTTCCAACCAGTAAAATGCAACAATCATTCTTTGTTAGCTCGAAGGAGCATTCTGTGCTAATGCATTGTTGCCAGACTGATTTTGACACATCTATAGGTGCTCAAAAATGATATTTTCATATCCAGTGGTTTTTTTTTTTTTCTGGTGTTTCTATAAAAGCATTTTAAAAAGTTAGGTCTTGACACCTGTGGCACTTTGGGATCTCTCTTTCTGTCTTCCATCCACATGTAGCTGAATCCCTTTCAAAATTCTGTTGTGGACTAATGTGCTGGCATAATAGAAGATCTCTAGAAATAAATTAATATCTTAAAGTGTATTTTAGCAATTCCATTAAAGAGAAATCAGCAGATGTAATAAAATCAAACTGTTAAAATATTTTAAAGTCACTTTACTAAAATACAGAATCAACTGATCCTCTTGGTTGAGAACCAAGCTGCATCTCCCTGCTTGTGCTGCCCACTCCCCACGTTGCTGCTGCTACTCTGGAAAAGGACACACATTTTCTTCTCTCATCATTTCTGCCACCATCTGTCATTTTTTACATGCCTTCATGTCATCAGCGCTGTGTTTTCTAACTCATCCTCTGCCATCACTTCATACCCAAAAACGCCCTCAGCACAGTTTCTGTGTGTTGCTCTTTCTTCTGACTAGGGTTCAAAGGAACCAGGGAATCTGTGCTGCTCCCAGTATTTGTGCTCCCTACATCCTGCAGCTCTTGATGATTCCCATGATTCGTGGGAATCATGGATCATAAATGAAGCAGATATTTTGCCTCACTGCTACCTTAAGTAGGGTAATGATAGTGTTCTCTGGGGTGTGCCATTTCCAGAGAATTTTTTGATACTTGCCTTTTATTTTGCAAGGTGTGGGAAATATTTGCAGTGGATCTGAAGGGGCTCTCAGCACTGAAACCTATATTGGTGACTCTTTCATGTTGGTTTAATGGGCAGAGCCTCAACAAAGATCAGAAGAGTCTTCATTTGTAGAAGCCACTAAAAACAGTCTAAGGGAGAAGCTAGAGACAAAGTAACCTGTCTAAGATTATGGAGCAGTTCAGCACCCAAATCAGGAGTAGGTTGCAATCTCTGAGAATAACTGAGATCTTTATTCTGTAGCCACCAATTTATATCAGCTTCCAAATATCCCAAATCTTTATCCAGATCCTTACTGTGTGTATAGCTGACCCAGAGAGGACTTTTCCATTTTTTTCCTTTTACAAATAAACACCATTTAAAATTAATTACCAGCATTTTTTCATTGTTGTTCCTTTAATTTTCTTGGTATCTTCTTAACATGTTCTGCTGCCCTGCCGCAGCTCTGTCCTGCAGGGCAGCGTGTGGGGCTCTGCCCCTCAGTGGGATGTTACAAACATTATATACCAGAAACTACACATGCTATATTTACAATAATGTGCCAATATCTATCATCTACGTTAAACAGCGTGTCCCCAGCCTAAACCAACAGAAAAATGCCAACACTACAGTGAAACATGGAGGGCATGAAGAAGGAGGAAAAGGACAAGACACACCCAATTTCCTCCATCTTGTCCCCTTTGGACCCCTAATCTAGAATCCTAAAATTTTACTTTTGCATCCGTGTCACACTTAATTATTACTCTTATCAAACACTCAGAGCTTATAATTCATCCTATAAAATTAAAAACTCCTCTCCATAGACAGAGATCACAAACAGTGTCTCTCGAGGCTCTATACAAGAAAGTTCCTGACCCCTACCAGGGTCCCAAACCTGCCAAGGCAGCCAGAGGGAAGCCCGAAATTCCCACATACCTGCACTTCTGATTCTTGATAGAGACAGGTACTGTGATTTCTATGCTTTTATCTAATCCATTTGTTAGTCTGTGTGGCTGGTTTTGAAAGCAAATAGCAAGTAATCCAGTTAGACTTTATTTAAATCCATCCACTAGGAGCAATTATCTCAAGTGCTATAGCTTCTGACATTCATCAGTCTAAAAAGAATACAAAGATGCAAATAAAAATATGACCATTGAACTCAAGTGGTGTTTCAAGGGCCTAAGAATAGACTCATTCTATTGCATTAAATAATATTATATGGTTAAATGTGACTAGCAGGTCTTGATTATGGCCATTAATATTTGTGTTTAATAAAAAGGGTCTAATAAAGGCACTCTACAAAGGTTACCAAATATTGCAAAGAGTTGCTTTGCTGTTTGCATCAGCAACTCTTTTAGGTAGAGGGAGAAAATTGTGAAGTGTTGGCTGTTAATCTCGGGTAAATGTAATAGATTCAATTATGTAATGTGACAATGATTTTGTTCTGCTTTGCCTTGGGTTAGTTAGAATTTAAGCTTTTCCCCTTTATTCAGATTGTTAAGTGGCTGCTGAGAAGCTGGAACCTTGTCAAACAAACTTGGCTTTAAATTCTAAATTATTTTTAATCAATATGTGAAGAGGCCAAGCTCTGCCATATGTTACTCACCATCCATTAGTTGGTAGCTGGTCATTAAACTCTCACTATGGTTTCCTAACTGTGACTATTGTGGAGATTTTTTTCTCTGGTTCTCTCTCTCTCTGTAGAGTATGGGCAAAGGGGAGCAATTGTGGCAGATTGCCTTGAGGACAATAAAAACTCTCATGTAGCATGGTTGTTTGTTCAGACACAAACAATAGAGACATTTTGCTATTACAAATGCCAGCTATCAAGGGGTTTTCAGCCCCCTCCCCCTTGGTGCCTACAACTCAAAACAGATGCAAAATCTTTCTCTTCAGTCCCCTTGAAATGACCTGTGGTGGTGCAGTGTCATTTAGAGGAGAAATTATTGGAGTGAGAGTGGCTGGTAACAATAGGGGCCTTGTGCCAGGCACATGACAGAACAGGCTGTTGGTGACTTTACTGGGGAGGGGAGCAGTGATCTGGCAGGTGCTGCCATTGTTGAAGGTCCCTGCTCCTAGACAGTGGTGCAGATGAGTTCATGGCACTTTGTTCCAGCTCTTTGCACGGGTTCAGTGAAGTGACACTGGTCAAGTAGCCAATCCAGCTTTTTTGATCTCCTGGGCATGGTCCCTTCTGTAACACAACCCTTTATTGCTGAGATATGTCAACATGCTTCTGGGCCATATGGCTTCAAGCTAGGGTAACTTTTATGCTCTCTGAAAGGGACATAATAACTTAATGTTTGCTCTGCTGGTGCAGCCCTGGTCCTCAGCGCTGACCCTGGCGTTGTTCTGTGGCGATGCCATCCACAAAAACAATTCCAGTGTGTTGATACAGAATACATCCATGGGTTTGGTGCTGAATTCAACAACAGCAGAGGTTGTTGGTCACCAGCTGAAAGCACTGGCTATATTTAGGTATGTGGTCTCTGAATGTTTTCCTTTTGATCCACAAAACCAAGATTCTGGCGGTGGGATTGCAGCAAACCGGGGTGAAGAAGTTTAAATTTCCCTACACTCACAAGAATAATGTGAATGATGTTAAGTAGGAGAAGTTAAACACATTGAAGTAAATGGTGTTAAGCAGGAGAGGTTAAAACATTGAAGTAAATGTATTAATGCATTAATTTTACCCATGCTGTCCCTCTCCTTAAAGCACCACGCCACACTATAATGGCTACATCTGCTTCTGTTATACATATTGTTTAGTTCTAGGTTTTTTTTTGGCTCAGAGAATAGAAACTGGTCTTTCTGTGGGGAAACAAAGAATTTGTTTTTTGTAAATTGCCATTTTTTATTCCTGAATAAATAATGAAAAACCTGGCAGATTGAACATATCAGCCATATGAAAACTGGCAAATTTTAGTCTGCTAAGAATAATTAATGTTATGTGGTCTAATGAGATACATGTTTGTGGTACAGGGCAGGACCAGAGACACACAAAATGAGGAGATAGTGCTCAGAAAGAGAAATTATATCTTTAGGTTTTGAACTGCTGTCAGAGGAAAGATCTGAAGTGTTTTTGGAAGAGGCTAATAGGCTTGGGGGTAGGCAGGTCTCATCAAAACAGTGGCTGTACATCAAAAACTGGAAGACAATTTATAAAATTCCAAATAAGGGATAGTTGGTTTCTTAATCAACACCCCAGAGGGGTGCTGATACATTAAGAGTTTGAGCAAAGACTTAGTATGTGGAGGAGCTCTGACCATGTGAAACAATTTGCATTATGGATAAATGTTAATTTTCTTATTAGGCAAGTTTGCTTACCACCTGGTTGTCAGTGTATAACATAAAATAAAAGATAAATCAGTTTGCAAGTAAAGGTCTTGAAAATTTGACACTGAAATGGACCCGTAGATGTCCTTTTAAAAAAATAGCATATATAAATGACTGTAATTGCAAAGTGATCTATTGTGATCAGATAGAGAACAAAACTCTAAAAATAACAATGAAAGATAATTTTGCAGGAAAAGAAAACTATGTAACTCTTGTTAGGAACAATGCTAAGTCAAATGTTGCAGCTCTTTCAAGATATGCCTCCTCATAAAACACCATGGTGAAAAGCCTTCCAAATTCCATTTATTTTATGGGAACCCTATAAATATATCACATTTTATCATATATTTTAAATGCCTACCTACAGGGTCTTCTTTAAAGCTGATAAGTCTTCAGTTAGGATGAGCAGGTAGCACAGAAAGGAGGTAGTTACTAGAGTAAAAGCTGGAGTATGGGTCAGGAATGTGTTAGGAAAAGGCCATAGGGTTTATAGGAATGTTCATCATCAGTGTAACGGGAAAGGGCTCAAGGATGCAACCAACCTTGCCAAACACTTCATAAACAAACATGTGCTTCCCACCTCAGCCCCCAGAAATAACAAACAGAAAAACAAACCTAAGGGGGGCAGAGGAGAGTGTGGCAAAATATGAATTGCTGAAGAATATTCCTAAACATCCCAAACTGCACTGCTTGGAGTTCTCAGGTGAAGGAAAAGTCCCTTCTCTGCGTGTGCTGCTTGCTCACATTCTGACCTTTTGATGGAGTAAAATTCTGCTTTCTCATGTGTGTTAGAAGTAGTAGAAGGAGAGGGATCTCTGCCCAGGTGTGGGGAGGTTTTCATCAGGTTTAAGAGTGCACTCTATGCACTCTAGTCCTATGGATGGTAGAGCCAAAAATACAGAGGGAAATGAGGGCACACTGAGCCCAAAACTCCTCACATTCAATTAAGGTTGTGTGGCCAACCTTAAGTCTGACTTTTAAGGCTTTCTGAATTTTGATGACTTGATCTTGCCATCCTTTTCACACCTCTGTGTTTAGCCATATCCATGAGCTGTTTTCTATCTCTTGATCCTCTAAATATTCTTGGGGCTGTCTGTAAGCTTTCTAATAAATAACGTGCATAATAATAAATGATAGACTGAGCTTCATAATGCTGTTACCAGCTCAAATTTGGAAACAGGTCATCTTATGGGATTTTTTTCCCCACAAGAGGGTTGTGTATCTCGGAGGTTATGATGGCAGATTAAGGTCCATCTTGCCAGGCTGAGTGCACAGGAATCATCCCCAGGGCTTGTGAAGCTGAGAGTATTTTGACAGTACTCAATAACCACCACTCATTTTAAGCTGAAGTAGTAAGTAGTAATGAGGCTGAAGGATGACACAGTTTATTTTAAGGGCTTCCAATTTAAGTACTTTTTGTCAATTACATTCTGAGAATTTCCCCTGAAACAGAGATTTATATTCATGAGATGGGGTCAGCTGTGATTTCCTCTTTGTCATTTAGCAGACTTGGTTACTGTAGGGAAATAACATAGGAATGTATAAGGAATGCATCACTTGTGCACCTATGAAATTATTTCTTTCCATTTTTGTAATAGAAAGTCTTGCAATGGTTATGTTTTTGGTTTTTTTGTGGGTTTTTTTTTTTTGGTTGGTTGGTTTTTTGTTTGGTTTATTATATTTTTTTGGCTTTAGGATTTATTGAAAAGGTAACATCACTTAAATGATACTTGGTGTAGTACTCAGGTGTGATGCTGTACTTGAACCATTGTGTTTGATACACAGAAGCTACAATTAACTCACTTTATTAACTGTAAACAGTAACTACCAGCTATAAAACCGAATTGTAATATTAATAATATCATTTTTTTAGTATCTTTGCAGAGTTCTCCTTTTCTTTCTTGGAAGAAACAAAGACATTCTCCCAATACCTGTGTGCATAATTGACTCAAGAGGAGACACTCTTGTAAAAATAAGTTACTTAAATTATTTATTCTTAGGTATATTAGCCTAATTCTTGTGCCTCACCTACCTCTCTGTGACTGAAGCCAGAAGTTATACACGTGGCAGTATGTACTTTTTTCAAATTTGTGTTTTGGTAGACCACAGTTCATTCAGGACACTAAAGTTTATCTCAATGGAAGAAAGAAAATGAGAAAATACATGAAAACCTTAAATCCATCTCTTAAAAATTCCTAACCTGGAAATGGCTTATCCTAGAAGTTATCTTTTAGGAACATGGCATAAGAAGTCTGAAAATTATCCCAGTATAACTTCATCTCCAGTATAAGAAAACCTGATCAAACCCAAGCATGTTAGCAGGCTGCACAGGATGGTGCAAGGCACTGGGGGCATACTCAAAGAGTGCTTTGAACAGCAAGAACCACCAGGCTTTTCAGCTGGTGGGCAGGAATCTGTATTGAAGAGGATAAAATTATAGGGGTTTTTTTGCAATCCAGCTTTCTTTCTTAAGCATACACCCTCCAAAATGGAAAATACGAAAATGGTAAACACCAGCAGATTTTCTTGTGTTAAAAATGCAGACCTGTGCTTGATCATGTCTGACAAAAGGTCTGATGTGTGACTGGGTGGGCAGGGTAGGTACCTGTTGGGAGCTTTGGGTGGAACAGCCCCCAGAGATCTGCTTTCACATAAGGGTAACCACTGGTATCTTGCTGGAGAGAGAATGTCATTTGCAACATGTTTTTTCAAAAAGGAGAGCTAGAGAGACAGAATAGTCCTGGAAGCAATATATAGAACATGGGAAATAAACACTGAGGAAGGTCATCAAAACTTGTTGCTAATAGAGTTGAATGTGTTCTACAAATTTTTTTTTTTTTTTTTTTTTTTTTTTTTTATGAATTCAGCACAGGTTCTCTGTCTTCTATTGACAATGGTGAGGGTTGAAGGGGTTCCCCTGCCTGTGAAATCAAATGCTTGTGGGGGATTTTCCCCTGGAGTTACATCTTGGTTTGCTGAGGAATAAAACTGTACAAATGAAACTGGGGGCACAAAATGAAATCAGGCCACAGCCAAAGCTCCAGGAAAAGCATTGATGAGTCAATTAAAAACACTGTTGGGATGTAAGGCAGATATTTAAAATGGTTTGATTTATTAAAACAAAAAATCCTAAGGAATTACTATTAATACAACCAATCAACTATATTTAAAGACTGTTTTTGTAGCTGAAGTGGAAGAACAGTACCTCTTTTATTATGGCAAGCTAGCAGTCCTGGGAATACCCTCTCCCTCTTCTGCTGGCTACAGAGTATGTCTGAAGAGATGATAACAGCAAGAAGCGTATCATAGTTTTATGATCACTCATCAGCTTTGGAGACCCTGTGAAATGAAAGGCCCCCAGACCAGCCAGGGTTGAAAGGCTGAGGCTATAACCAGACCTTTTGTTTCTGAGACGGCCAGAGCCCTTAGTGAACCACAGACGACTGTGAATAGATGATGGGCATATTTGCTTTGTTGCTGCTCCCTGGTTTAAGGATACTCTTGTCCTCCTTCTGCCCCTTCTGTATTTGACAAGTTTGCTTTCAGCAGATATGACAGGCACTGGTGGGGGTCACTGGCCCAATTCCACATTTCCACACTTGGCTTGCTCCAAGTTCACTGGCCTGAACTAATGTCTCCAATGGAGGTCGTACTACTGAACATTATGAGTTTTTATATATTAAACATGCATTAGTGGGTTTACCCTGCTTATCTGACAGCTGTAGAAAAATAAAGAAAATTCAGTTTGAACTTTAATAAGCAGGGCTTAATTTATGTCTGCTACTTTTGTTCCTCCCCTTTTTTCATTTCCCAATTGCAAAGCTCAAGGGAGATAATAAAATGGAGGAGCTGCTACTTTATACTTCCACGTGCTTCCTAATGCCTGTGCCTTACTGGGTGAGCTAAATCTAAAACTAGGAAAAGAGTTTTCAGATGGAAATTTGATTAAACAATGCAATCATCTGTCTCACAATCTGTTTTTTTATAAGGAAAGTATTTTTTTTTTTCCAGGGGGAATTTTCTTTCAGAGGGTTTTGTATGAAAAGGCAGACGTCATGAATACTGATGGGAAGGGCTCAGTGTTTTGTTACTTCTGTTTAACAAAGACAAAATGCTTTAATAAAATCAGAAAACACAGATGTTACTTTGAGTATATTTTGCATCTTCTGCTTTTCTTTTTTTTTTCTTAAGTTGGGAATAATCCCTCCCTCAGACTGACAATAGCAGCTCATGACAAACAAAATTAGCAGCTGGAAACTTAGCCAAAAGTTTGAGCTTCTTAGTATGTTGTTATTGTTTGGGATTTTCTTAGATGGTGAAAGGCACACTTAAAGGGAGAGGCATGGATGAATTGAAAGCCCTTGTTTCTCACTCTCAGTACAGTTGGACTGGGTATTAGTTTTTATAAACAGTTTAAAATGGGAAAATGCATAACTCTTTGTTTTGAAATTAGCCCATTGTTTTTTTCTCTTTTTTTGTGTGTGTGGCCTTCAGAGGGAAGTTTATGTGGTTTGATAATATATACTTTTCATACTATTTAAAAGCACTGTATTTTTATTAAATTAAAAAATCTGTTTCTTTATGTTATTGAAAGAATAACACCTGTCAGTTTCTCCTAATGAATCTCTTTTTCTTGGGAGGAACGAAGAGATACTGGAGATATCTTTTCAGCCAGACTCATGATTAAATGAGTAAAGCAAATTAATTTCCTGTTTGCCCAGGAATTCTGAGGTATCACGGTTGTATGAAATTCTATGCATTTTAGAGTAGCAAAGGTGGATATTAGAACCTTTCCAGAGCCCAGAAAAGTCTTCTGTCATGACTGTTCCACTTCTGTGCTTCTCTTCACTCTCTGCTCGTAAAGCTGAACACTTGATTGCCCTTGGAGTGCCTGGAGATGAGAAGGGACCATGGCTGGGGATTCCCTCCAAGGCCACCTGACTGTAGGAGCTCCACTTTCCCCAGGGCCAGGAGACAATATCCCCTGAGTTTACACTTTGTGTGATGTTCAAATGCTTCTGAACACAGTAGAGGAGGAAACCTTCAGAAGATCCCTTTCCATGAGATCTACCCTAGATCTGTTTAGTGCTGGTTTGGGGGGAAATATGGGGTTTTTTGTTTTCCTGTGCTTTGCTGCATCTTGGATCTCTGTATTGATGGGACTATACTGTGGAACAGTGGCTGTTTCAGAGCTATGTTTTATCTTAAGAAATGAGATTTTCTATTAAAGAACAATGGATTCAGAGGCAGGATTTTACTGTTTTCCTGGTTTTCCACAGGTATGTCTCTCCTTTGTTCAAGGTGGGATTTCCTAATGAAACTCAACTTCCCAGCATTGCTGGGTGGTCAGTCAGTGCCAGTCAGTGCTGGGTGGTCAGTCAGTGGTCAGTCACTTGCATTTGCAAGTGTATTTTTTCCCTGTGCTCACTGTTGTTCTTTCAGGGCATAATCTCTTCAAAGAACGTACTTCTGATTCATTGTGCCTCTAAGAAATTGGGGGGAGTACCAGGAAAATCCACACATCTGCCAACACTGCAATGAATGTATTAGGATTTGGGAGGTTTGGCTTCTCTTTTTTGATGTCACATGGGTTCAAATGTTCTCCAGGTATGTGGCAATGGAAGGGAACACCTTGTAGGGATTTAACTTTATTGCAGAACAGCTGTAACATCTACTGTATGGAGCTAAACAAAACATGTGAATAAGAAATGATGTTGACATGGGAAAGGATCACAGAGGAAAAGAGGAAACACCGCTGTCCTCATTCCATTGCAAAGGTAAACCAATGTCAGATTCCTATGTCAAACAGCCTAGCTTGTAAACATTCCTTCTTAGAGAAGATTTGTTACTTGAGATAGATATAAATCAACAAAACAACTGGATATGTGTTGGGAAGGATAGATAAATATGATTGTCTAGCAGAAGAACCACAATAGTACAGCCAGGATGAATATCATGCCCCCTACTAGCTGGAGGATAACCTTACCTACAGAGGGGTCCAAAAGTCAGATGGACTGTTCCATCTCACCCCCCAGAATGTATGGTTCACCCCACACCTGTAACCCTCCCCTGAAACATCAGGTGCCTGTGACCCCATTGACCCAAGTCCTGTTCCAGCCCACCTTGAAGCCCCCCTTGATAAGGGGCCCCCGAAGGGCCAGACATCCTCTTGGATCTTCCCCTCCCCTCTTGGAACTTCCTCCTCCCGGATTCCGTCTAGCAGCTCGAGGCAGGGCCTCTCTCCATCCCGAATAAACCTTATCCTCCAAGAGCAATCAGCAGAGATCTCTCATCTGTATCCACCCAAACCGTCCTGGAGCCCTCCAACGTCTTTACAGATATGATTTCTAACAATGTTCCCTGAAATATTCTGTGATTCCTGGTGTGTAGCTGCTGGAATAACAGGGAGCTGATTGCAGTGGTAGAAAACATTATATCCTCTTGTCTCTACCCACTAGATTTAGTAAAGGATCACTTTAACAAGGCAAAATGACTTCTAACTCTGAAAATTGTGGCATTTACTTATTTCAGTGTAATTTTCTTTTTTGGACTTTGTGGGAACTTGCTCTCAAAACATCCCCAAGTCCTGCTTCATATGTACACATAATTACTCCCTACCTGTATTAGTGCTTCTGATGCAGAAGAATCTTTCTATTTCAAGGTATTCATGCAACTCTTAATATGCAATAGAGTGGTGTTAGAGACCCAGACTCAATGGTGAAAATAAGGCAAGCTGTGTGGCCTATACCTATGGCTGAAAACTGAATTTTCAAGGAATGGACCTTTATCCCTGGGCCTCTGAGAGGGTTTGGAATATGATTGTCCACAGACTAGCAGAATTCAAGAATGGTGAGGAGAGAGAAGGGGGCTTTGATGGAAATGCAAGAGAAGGAAAATATTTTGCATGGAAAAGCATTTCATATGCAGCAAGGATTATACTTGGTACTGTAAAACTCTCATCAGTGGGGTTTCTGGCTTTTCACCCAGCTTGTTTGTTCAAGGCCATTCCCTACCACTTCCATGTGGGAGCGTTGCTCCATGCTTGCGCCTGCGCGAGGGCAAACCGAGCAGAAGAGCCTCATTCAAGTGCCAGGGACTAACAGAGCAAATGTTAGTTTAATGATACAATTACAGGTCACAAAGAAATTGGAGCGGACACCCCAAGTTTTATATGTTTTTGGCAAAGTGAGTGGGAAACTATGTGCTGAAGTGAGGTCAACAGATGGAGGAAGAGAGGTGCTGGAGGGGAAGAAAGCTACACACCCATGGACAAGATCAAAAAAGCCCCCCAAACCCCAATCAAACAAACAAAAAAAGCTAAAGAGGAAAACCTTGGAAGAAACAGATTTTTAAACAAAGTTTGCCAAATAAGCAAACTTTTCTCTTTTTTTTCCCCCCCTTAGAGCAGATGTGAAGTGCCTTTTCAGTTAATTTTGGATAGAAATAAGTGAACACATGCTGTGCTTTAATAAATCTTGGCGCAACCACAATAGGGAAACTCAGACCTTGGTGAACAGTTCTGTGTTGGAGTTTGGTGACACTCACCAAGCCTCTCTGTGTCCATTCCTCTCCTTTTCTCTGGGATCTTTCTCCTTTGCAGAAGCCTATTTCCACCCCCCTACACAAGGACACAGCCAGGGCAAGTAGAGATGTCCATGTCATCCGGGGAGTACCTGGTGTTTCAAAACCTCCTATTCTGAATGTGGGGCTGGGAGTCAGAACTCAGCAGCTCAAAATCCTAACCCTATCATAGAAAATGGTCCTGCTGACTGAACTGGGCAAAGAGTTTGTATTTTCAAAATTCTTACCTAGCCTTCCTTAAATTCCTGCTCAGAAATTCAGCTTCTAAGTTTCCTTCTTAAATTCCTTCCTCAACTGCAAAGTAATCTGCAAAGTAATCTGGTTTTGATAAAACCAAGAATTGGTGCAAACCTCTGTGAATCTTTGTGTTCCCTTTTATGAAACAGGGTAATACAGTCACTGGCACTTTATTCCACTCCTTCTATTTTGGGTTATTATTTTGTTTGCTTTGAAAATGCATGGTGATGTTTCATAATAAGTTCCATAACCATGGAGTTCTGCCTCTGAATTTGCTATCCCCTCTTCTAAACCTCCCAGCATTGTGCTGTCTATTGTTTATTCTGATTATTAATATTTTGTTGTTGTTGTTGTTGTTTTTATGACAGGGATCAGGAGTGAAATCTTATCTCTGTAAAGACCAGTGGAAAAATCCCAGACTTCAGGAGAATCAGGATTTTATTGTAAGTCATTTTATTTGCCTGGCACCCTTGGATGATGATGATGATAATAATAATAGTATCATGCTCTGATCCCTGCCAAGCATTCTGTATAAAAGCTTAATAGATTTGGTAAATCTAGGGTGTGTTATTATCAGGCTCATAACAAGGACAGAATGCACAGGGGAAAATTATCCTGACTGTAGATGTGTTGACATTGGTGAGCCTTGCAACACATCACACATTTATACAAAGCTCTAAAGTTTAGTAAAATATACAGTTGGCAAAGTCCTCCCAGTCCTTTTTTTTTTTTTTTTTTTTTTTTTTTTTTTTTTTTTCTGGGCTGCCAGAACCTTTTTGGAGAGTAGCTTTAACACAGAGAAGAGATTTAATGCATAAGTTTCATTATGCTTGCAGCAGCTGGATTTTGTACAAATCCTGTGGTACATGAATCAAAGGTATCCAGATATCCAGACAGTGCAAACAGAGAATGTCTGATCCATGAATCTTCCAGGTGCATTACTGTGCTTTCCAGAAAAGGCTTGAAAAATTCTGTTGTGTGAGTATTCTGCAGCTGATCCTGTCGGTGACACTGAATGAGGAGTTGCCTTGCTTGAAGGGAGGATTTTTATTCTGAGCTAAATGTTCTGCTTTGCTGTGTGGTTGTGGCTTAGGTTTTCCTTAATGCTATTTTTGTATGAGATCATAATTTACTCTGTTCAAACACCTATGGAAAATGTTCAGACACCTCTTCTTTTGGAGTAACTTGGAACACCCCTGTAGATGTCAATGGTTGTGCTTGTTGGGATTGAATGCTTTGATCTGGGTATAGATGAATAAAAAGTATGGGCTGCCACAGGCACTGTGGCACAGACAGAGCATACTCTCAAATGGAACATATTTTTCCACCCCAGAATCCTTGGAAAGCTCCATGAAATTCATGTCTCTGGAAACTATTTTGTTAATGTGCACTGTAAATTTACAAATGTGAGCTTGTGTCATGGAAAGACCAGTCCTCTCAGACAGTGCAGGTAACCAAACCTGCTTAATTTTGTTACTGTAGATTAAATTGGCCTTGAACATTTTTATCCACATGGTACACACAGCACCTGACCATAGATGTAGTGTCAGGCTCAAAATAAAGCATTTCTTTTAATCTGGATTATACTAGGACCTTGATGAGAACTGGGAGGAAAAATTGCCTCTTGGTTTCTCCCTATTTTGATGTTGTCAAAGTGCACATCTGATTTGTGAGTGTTTGTCTGTGAATGGTTATTAAGTTGTGACAGAGAATGGGGTGAGATATAGTAATCTGAAGGCTGTTTAGATTTAGAAACAAAGTCAGATGTAGTTTTAGAGGCCAAAGTTCTTTTTTTCATGTTTTAGTTTGAAAAAGGGTAATAATTGTAAAATGCTCTTTGCAAGCAGAAAAATACCTCCAGTCCAGTCTCCTGTACTCACATCAGACCATGCATTTCTGAAACAGCCTTTGGCCCTCATAAATTTCCTACTGAGATTAGTCACAAACAAGATAATTACTCATTTCTAGGCCAAAAATGCATGAATTGCCTGGAACTTAAAATAGTTGTGTTTACCTTAATTAATACATTGAGTCAACAGAAACAAAATGCTTCCTTCTCTGACATGATTTTTTTGGGTAGGCTAAAACCCCAGCTGTACTTGACTATCTGCTATGCTTCCAACCTGTAATCAATTTTCTATATTTGGGCATTATCTGTTCAATGTGAGCAACTGCTTGTTTGATTTTCATTGAAATAGTTCACTTAAGACTGGTTTTCATGCTGCATTTCAGACACAGTGACACAGAAGTCAGAGATTCCCTTCCATGACATACTGGCAACCAATGGAATGAAACACAAACTGGATTTGACAATGATTTGTGCCCACAGTGAACAAATGGGAGGATATTGAGAGGGATTCAGGTCACAGTTCTGACAGTCATGGGAAAAACGTTGTGTTTTCACTCTTGTTTGTCCATGGCTGAACCAGGCACACGTGGATGCTGCCTCAGAGATGGATTTAAAAAGCACTCAGGCTGTGGCAGTGCTATGTGGAAGTTATGTTTTTATTTACATGCTCCTGATAGTTCTGTCTGGGAACATTGTGTGTCTTGCCAGCTACTCTTCTGCCCAGTAGCTTTTCTGTCTTTCCACCAATGGTTTTTGCAGACTTCTGCCAAGTTGTTTCTCTTGTGTTATGAAAGAGATAAAAATAAAATGGGCTGGACCTTGATCAAGAAATTATTTTAGATAGAGCTTGGCAACAGCAGCAGACCCTCAGCAACATTTTCCATTGTACAGCCTCTCCCTTTTTGTTAACTAGGCAGTATGATGAATTGCTAGTTTCACTTCTTAAAGTGCAAGAACAAAGACAATGACAATATGGAAAATAAAAAGGATGTCCAGAGTATTGAGTTTAAATTTAAATCTGTCTCTCACAGAAGGCCAGCTTTAGCTACAAAGATGGAAACATACCTCAGAGGGATATGGCTGCAGTCTAAGGAACAGGTATATCTTTAAAATTCACTGAGATAAGTGGACTAAATCCTTTTTGTCCAATTTCTGAGGGAGAGACCAGCATTGTTTCAAAGATATTATTGTCATGTCAGTATTTATCACATGAATGATATTAATCTATGTTCAGTATATTAAATTATTTATCCTCAGTGATTTTGCTCTTTGAAAACTGGGAGAGGTGGGTACAACAGTTTTACACAAAGTGGAATTAACATTAATTTGTAAATAATTAGGAATCTACAAAATGGAGTTATGTAATATTGAGACCTCTCCTATCAAACCAGATTAATTCTGATTTTGATTGCACTTCTCAGTGATTTTTTTTTTTTTTTGGTGTCAAAATGTATAAAGGTGATTACAAAATTTAAATGTTTCTTCATTAAAGTCCTGTGGTGGCTGATAAACCTCTGCTCTGTGGTGTGATAAAACATCTTCCTGTCTGGGCAGGTATCAAAAAGTCTTTGTCCCTTTTCCTGCACTTTATCCTGCGGCAAATTCCTGTCGAATTTGCTGCTCGTAAGAGATTTTCTAGGGTTTTGGTTCTAATTGAATAAGGGAGTTTTAGGCAATTTCCTGGAGTTAGAGGAGCTGAAGTGACCATCTGTGGCACTGAAAGAGTCATTAACTTTCCATGGCCATTTCCACCCATTATCCTCCTTTTAGGCTATGCGTGGGGATTCCAGTTAGCAAGCCAAATGGGAGATGGGTTGGGTTTTTGTGTCAGGGAAACACCTGTCCATTAAGAAGAAAACTGAGGCTTCCCCCTTTTTCTTTTCAAGTGGATCAGTGCAGGACTGTCAGTTGGGAGCAACATCTGGTTAGGGGCAATCTGGTCCAGGCTGCTCCGAATCCATGACCCTAAACTGGAAGGTGGTGTTTCCTGATCAGCCTGCTTCTTCAGGGAGGAAGTTTAGACTGCAACATAATTTTGGCCTGTGAAGCAGCACTTTTTAAACTTTAATTATGCTTGGCTATAGTTTCATCAGTCTTTTTCTAACAGAATTCTCACCTACAAATTATTGTGAGTTTTTTTAAATGAGTGCTTATATCTGGTGTAGAATTAGGGTGTCATCAAGCAGAGAGATGTGGTGGCGTGTTTTTTATTTGTTCAGTGTCTGTTCACCCCCCCCCCCCCCCAATTCTCCTCCTCTCCCCAGTTGTCAGTCTCCCCTAGCTCATCCCGAACCCCCCTCCCCTCCAAGATGTCAATCCTCCCTTTCCCTGCCCCTTTCCCCAGAACCTTCCCTGTCATTCCTCCCAGCCTCCTCCCCTGCTTCCAGAGCCTTCCCTGTCCATTTAGTGAGGCTCAACACCCTATTGGTTACGTTGTGTTACTCCACTCCCCTGTTCTCCCTGATAGGTTTATGATATGTTAGTCCTGCCCTAAACTCCTCCCCTGCTATTCCCCTATTGGTTGTTGTTCCTATACCCCTCCTCCTGAGTTCTTGTATAAAACCTTTGTTCGCCCTCCCCAGAGGGTCTTGGGGCTCACTGAATCCTATTCGCCTCCGAGTCTCATGTCGCCTCCATCTATCCCCGCACCAACAACTGGGACTGCAGAGCTTCACAGGGGGAACGGCCGCCCGTTTTCTTCCCTCACCGCCCAGCACGCCCACGCTCGGGGCGTTGCGGTGAGAGGGTGCTGACCGTGAGGCAACACTACATCCTGATTAGTTAAATAGCTTAACAACTGGCAATTTCAAAGTGGAAGATAACTTTATTTTTTATAAGTTTTTTGCTTCCTATTAAAAAGCTATTTGCTTTTCTTTTTAAGGGTTAGACAAGTACTTCGCATTCACTACCTGTATGGATGATCTTTTCTTCCCTCGGGAGCTGGTGTATCATTAGCCAATTTCTGCCACGTTAACAAATTTTTCTTCTCAATTAAACCTTGTGTGTGTTTTATGTGATTGTTCTGATCTTTACTTTTGCCCTAAAATGTTGTTTGGTGTCCTGGGTTTATAGGACCTGTCATTCCTGTGACATCTGCATTTCAGGAATGTTCTTTCTGGGGTAAAATTTCCAAAGTGGCTTGGAAAGTGAAATACAATTGTCACTTTTTCTCTACAGCACCTACATTATTACAGGTTCTCTACAGAAGTGGTACAAAGCCTTTCTTCCTGCACAAAGGATTTTTCTTTTTTTTACTAAAAGTAATTCAGCAACAGGAATCAAAAACCAATATGGAAAACATGGAGATGAAGTATTCTATAGCAGTTACTTCCTTGAAGTACCAGTTTGGATGCACACACATCTTGGCAATGGAAGGATTTTCTTGCAGGAATAATGATTATTATTCAGCAACCTCAGTGAATTTTGGGGAAATGAATGGTAATTTAAGTAAGGAACCAAGTAATGACTTTTTGGAGCAACAAAAAAGCAAAAGGAGAAAGAAAAATGTACTCCTATTTTATCAAATTGGCTTTGCATCTACCTGTCTTTTGGATCTTTGACTAAATTAATGAATTTATATTCTGGGACTTTCAGAACATTACACTTTGGTTAAAGGCTTCTGCTGAAGATGATTCCCTGTACTAAGGCTCAGAGAGAAACAAGATATTATAGTTCATTATTATCACATCCTGCACACGAAAAAGAAAACACTGACTGGGTTTTTTAAATTTGCATTTGGCTGTTTTTTTAGGTCCTTCTTGATAGACTGCCTCTCCTTTGTGTTAAAATATTGCAAAGGTGGTGCTTTTTTTGAATGATCCACCTCTCTAAGTGGCTGTGATTTCGTAACAAGTGCTCTGAAATCTTTTCTGGCTGAAATTGGAAGAAATCAGACCTAGAAATTCAGAATAAATGAAGACACAATTTCATTCAGCTCTTTTCGATGTTGGAACCAAACAAAAGTGTCTAATTATTGAAATATTATTAAACAATGTTTAATATTATCCTCCTTTTTTCTAGCTGTAACTTGTGGTAATTGGTCTCTCAGCTGATTTTCTGTGGTGCACAGAATTTGACCCTTAATGCCAACATTAGATGGACAGTAAAAAGCTTGTGAATTTTCAAGGTCTTCAGCCCTCTGTTGTTACCAGGCATTGAGTTCCTTTGCATCTTTTTTCTTTTTCTTTTTCTTTTTCTTTTTCTTTTTCTTTTTCTTTTTCTTTTTCTTTTTCTTTTTCTTTTTCTTTTTCTTTTTCTTTTTCTTTTTCTTTTTCTTTTTCTTTTTCCTTCTCCTTCTCCTTCTCCTCTTTCTCTTCTTCTTTTTCTTCTTCTTTCTCTTCTTCTTTTTCTTTTTCCTTCTCCTTCTCCTTCTCCTTCTCCTCTTTCTCTTCTTCTTTCTCTTCTTCTTTCTCTTCTTCTTTTTCTTTTTCCTTCTCCTTCTCCTTCTCCTTCTCCTCTTTCTCTTCTTCTTTCTCTTCTTCTTTCTCTTCTTCTTTTTCTTTTTCCTTCTCCTTCTCCTTCTCCTTCTCCTCTTTCTCTTCTTCTTTCTCTTCTTCTTTCTCTTCTTCTTTCTCTTCTTCTTCTTCTTCTTTCTCTTCTTCTTCTTCTTCTTCTTCTTCTTTCTCTTCTTCTTCTTCTTCTTTCTCTTCTTCTTCTTTCTCTTCTTCTTCTTCTTCTTCTTCTTCTTCTTCTTCTTCTTCTTCTTCTTCTTCTTCTTCTTCTTCTTCTTCTTCTTCTTCTTCTTCTTCTTCTTCTTTCTTCTTTCTTCTTTCTTCTTTCTTCTTTCTTCTTTCTTCTTTCTTCTTTCTTCTTTCTTCTTTCTTCTTTCTTCTTTCTTCTTTCTTCTTTCTTCTTTCTTCTTTCTTCTTTCTTCTTTCTTCTTCTTTCTTCTTCTTCTTTCTTCTTCTTCTTCATTTGATCCATGTCTGCTGTCATTTGGCAGACAGCTTTGTATTTCCTTCTCTTCTTTAGAATCTGTGGCCACATAATTTATCAGCTATAAAAAGTCCAGAGATGGAAAGCTTGTCCTTGACATACCCGGTGGAATCAAAAAACAAAAAGCAAACCATTTCCCATGATTTTGTCCTGTTGGTAATTGCTGTACGAGCTTGCCAGGAGTAACAGGGCCTGTCTTCAGGTCAGGATGGTAAACTAAATAAAGCTCAGTTTTTGTTTCCTGCAGAGTCTGAGAGCCAAACTTAGAAGCAGGTGAAGAGCAGAAGGGTGGGCAGGGTCTGTGTCCAAAATGGAGGAGCACAGCAACCAAGAGGGTGCAGTAGCATGAGGAGCAGCCCCACTCCGTAGTTTCTGGTCTTGTTTCATGATTTAGAGATCTGCAGCTTAAAACTGCAGGTGTGGACTAGTTGACTGCTATTATGTTGCTGTGAGGAAGTGACAGAATCGCTATCAGAGGATCAGGAATAACTTAAATACAACAATTTATGAATAGTTTACATTTATTGTTGGATAGTGTGAATCATTCTTTAGAAACATTCCTTCTTTTGTAGAATCATAGAGTTGTTTAGATTGGAAAAGACCAAGTCCAATCAAGAAAGATCACCAAGTCAAATCTTTCTCCGACCATGTTCACTGCTAAACCATGTCTCCAAGTGCCACATTTTCATGGCTTTTAATTATTTCCAGGAATCGTGACTCCCGCACCCCAGACAGCGTGTTCCAGTGCTTGACAACCCTTTTGGTGAAGAATTTTTTCCTAATATCCAAACTAAACCTCCCCTTGTGCAACTTGAGACCATTTCCTATTGTCCTTTCACTTGCTAACCTGGGAGAAGAGACCTGCACTGTCCATAGAGGATCCTTTCCTGGCAGGTCTGAACTTTTGGAATAATGTGTACAGCAGTTAAAGCTTGGGCAGACATATTTCAGGCATCCCCTTTTTCCAAACCATGGTGAATTTTTCTATACTGTAGTTTGTAATACCCATCAAACCAAAAGAGATCATCGGTGTGGCTTTTACTACAGGAAGTTAAGAATAACTGATATCAAAACTAAGAAAATATTGCTCATTATATATGAGTACTTTAAGAATTCTCAACTAATATTATAAAAACACTGATTTGTAGATTCTTTTGATTTAAAGAAAAGGCTCACTAAAACTCACTTTGGACCAAAGCACATCAGCTGGTGATTGGTTGGATGTCACAAACACAAGCAGGTCAAAACTAGTAAGTTAGATCTTCAGAAAGGATGAGACTGACTCAGAAATAGAAAGACTATACTGTGAATCAGCCATTTTTTTGGGTTTGAATGTTTTCCAGGCTTGGAAACTTGTAAGGGGTAGTTATTATTGGACAAAAGAAAACACAGACAGCCTTCAACAAAGCTGTGAGAATTGGTGCCAGTTATAGCTCTGAATGACTCCTGCAGAAGCAGGGTCCCTCCGGGGGTGGGACACTTGAATAACCAGGCTCAAATGAGTGGCTGCATGGAAAAGGGTCACAAAATTATGCTGCAATTCCCAGCTCTGGGAACTCTAAGCCTGTCCAGCCAGAGGGACAGGAAAAGTGACTGAATGTGAGTGATTCTGCTTTCACCTTAGATAGTGACCTCAGGGACAAGAGGATTGTGCAGAGTACAATCTGCACAGAACTAAGTTTACCTTAATGTTTGGATAATAAAATTAGTAAACTCTGGTGGATTAAAGCAAGAGGAATGGAGAGAGGTGATAGCAATCTTCTCTCCTGCCTGGTTTGTACAAGAAGCACTTCCTTCTGTGCTTCTCTGTTTTCTCAAGGCACTTTGTTTCGGTCTTCTTTGATCACTGCTAATGAGGAAATTGCTTCCACTGCCTGCATCGCATTTACACTTGGAATACAGAGCACCCAGCTAATGTTCAGTTAGCCCTGTAGCTTTAAGGAAGAATTTCAACTGGCTGTGTTACATTTCTTCCCTCTTCAGGTAATGACTGGAAAGAATACAATGAAGGCCTTTATCTTCATGTGAGAATTAAAAGGTATTTCCAAATTTATTGACTATATTCTTTGCTACAGCAAAGTTACTAAACTGGTGCCCAGTCGTGCTGGCAGGCTTTTTCCTGTGTTTTGTGAACACAACTTTGAAATGCTGCTTCACTTCAGGTAGGTTGTTCAACACTCAACATGTGGGGATGATTTTCAGACAGATTATTAAGTAGCCTTTGAGGGAAATGAATGTCAATTTAAGTCACGGTTACATTGATGATTCTGTGGTTTGTAGCCTGTTCTCAGCCTCCAGGACTTTATGTCAAATTCAGGTGCTCTTGCACAGATATTTCTCCACACAGATTTTTTTTTTTTTCCTTTTCAGCAAACTTTTTTTTCAGTACTGCTTTTGGTTCAAAGAGCTCCAGTTTTTTTCTGTTCCTAAATGAGTTCATAAATGAGCAGCAATATCTGAGAGGTTTGGATTGAATATGTTGGCTCTGAGTGTAAACATGAGATTAACCTTAAGCAAGACACCAATCTCAATATCAGTAGGGTTACTCTTGTGCATGTGTTTAAGAAGAGCTCAGGAGTATCTGAACACTGAGCTTGAGATCTTACATATTTCAGAAGAAACAACAATTTCCTGGCTGAGATACTGCAAATTCAAACTAGAAACCTGCCAAATTCCTTTTTAATATGTTACATAGTTACTTTATTTTCTTGGTCATGTTTTACTGATGGGAAGCCCAAGGCTGAGTTCCGAGTTCCTAAAGAAATTAAATTCCTCTTGCATTGCCTGTTGCTGTTCATTTAGGCTCTGTTATCTGCTGATATTTTGGTGCTTGAAGTATGGCATCACTGTGGGTCTACAGTGGCTCCCCTGTGTTGGATCAAGTCCTCCTTTTTTTTTTTTTCTCCTTTTTTTTTTCTTGTACAATGGGTGAGATGTGTTTAATTTATTGTAGGAAACTCTTAAAGATGCAAGATCCTTTTTAGAGGCTTCTACAATAACCGTGAAGCACTTATTTAATCCCATTGAATAGAGGGTAGATTTACTGGCTGGGCTAGACATGATTTTTGTTCAGGAGTCATCTTTGAGTACATCGAAGTTTAAAGATCTTTGCAGAAAACCCAAGGAGAAACAAAAGGATTAAATTTTAAAAGGAACTTTGTCAAGGAGTTTTAGATGTTAAACAGATAGAAAAATCATGGTGGCTTGACTGAGATGAGTGTTGGGTTTGCAGAATCATTACTGATCCGGTGAGACATGCTAATGAGGCACTTTAAATGCAAGTTTGATGGAAAAAGGGGCAATTTAATACCAAAGTGCAGCAAGGTTACTGAATCAAAGAAGGTACACTTTAGTTCTGCAAAAGGGGACAATGCTCCATTGTCAGATCCTTTTTCTTTTGACTTTAAACTTGTTTTAACTACACTACTTACGAAATCGTACAATGTGGCTTGCACACTGATTGAGAATTTATGACCAGAAACAAACCCGTTAGGGGAAAAAAGGAAAACTGAGTGTGATCCATACTGTAGCTGCAGAAACAGTTTGAATGAATTTAACCTGAGCACGGTGGGGGGTGCATATATGGTTTTCAGGGGCCTGGGACTTGAGTTAAAGTAGAATTTCGTCTTTCAATAACAATTTAAAAAACAAGGGAGAATGCTTGGAGACATCTGTGGCCTCTCAACCTGTGTTAATATAGATGTCTCAGTTTTGTCTTGAAAGGCCTCCTTCAGAATTGGGCCTTGTCAACCCATCCACCATGCCAAATTCCTCAAATTGCATCATGCCTGAAGCTCACAAACATCTTGTTTTACTTCCAGTCATTAAAGCTGTTTTGGTAAAAATAAAGACCAACAACATCAGTATACTTGTTCTTGCTGCCATGAAAAATTGCCACACAAATCTTTCACTTCCATGAAGGAGAATCCAGGCTCCTTTAGGAGATTCATGGAGCGGCTTTTGTACATGATTGCTGCACACAAACACAATGAAATGGCCTAATTTTTGCCACGCTGTTTGTTAAAAGAATGGACAAAATTCAGTTGCAGCAAAGAGCAGACTTTCTTATCCTCATCTGGTTTAGTAGAATTGTGCTACATAAACTATAAAACATGTTACTCTGCCTTGGCATAACAGAGCTCCAGCTCTAACAGTTAAATTTCATTTATGAGCCATTTTTATTTTTTTGTTTTCAAAACGGGAACCTGCCTGTGGCAATATGTTTACCATTTCACAGCTGGGTTCTGAATTTAACCTCCCATTTGTATGGGTTCCCACAGGCACTCCTAGTCAGAGTCAGAAACCACAGCACCAGCATAAAAGCAAAAAGGTCACTGAAATGGAGAATTCCAACAGTTCCTTTCTCAGACCTCAAAATGGAATTTATATGAGAATTCAAAAATTGCTTTAATTGTTCTCTTGTGGTGCTTGTTTGGGTTTTTTGTTTTGGTTTTTGTTTGTTTGTTTTTTTGTTTGTTTGTTTTTTTTTCTTCTCTAAGCTTTTAGTTCATATTTTGGTCTAAAAAGGACTATCCCAATGTGGAAGTTCTCTTTTTACACTTCAACATGAAAAATATGTGGTATTTCATGAGGAGTCTTATATTGCAAGGCCTTTCTGCAAGATTTTGGTATAGCACCTATATTAAGCAGGAAGGTGTTATTTGACCATTGCACTGAAAAAGATCCACAATAAAGATTGTTAGATCCTGTGTAAGCACAAAGATCAACTATAGATCTACAAACTCCTACAATGTGGCAAAACTGTCTCTTGTTTTGATCCTGCATAGCCAATTTAAGTTGGATTTTCACACTGTGTTTACATTTGGGATTAGTAATATCTCCACTAAATACAAATTTCAAGATTGCATTTAGATGTATGCAGATTTTATTCAGTAATAGTTTATCACTGGTCAGTATTCCACAATTTCAAGACATCATAGGAGATAGATATGTAGACATATATATATGACTAAAATGAAAATTATCTGGTTTTATATATGTACTTTTTTTTACCACAGAAAATGCCGAAGTCTAGGTAATAATAATAATAATAAAAATTGAAAACTAGGTGGCAGTAATACCCAACTGTACAGCCATCCTGTGAGCAATGATGGGATGACTCAGTTTTCTCAGGAATTCTGAGAGTGCTGCAGTTCCATACTGAATGGCTCAGTTATTAACAGACAGAAAAAATACAGGACCAAGTGTTCAAATGACTTCATTTACTTAAACCCACAGAGTTAGTTACCATCTAAAATGGAATAACAAGAAGAACTGATGTGAATGTCATAGGAGAACAAATTAATGCAACCAAGCCTGATTAAATGTCTATGTTAAAAGCAATTTCCTTTCTGCATGCAATGAGTGACAGAAGAGGAGGAGCTGTGATTAATTCTGAAGCTCTTGTTTCTCATGGTTGAGGCCAGAGGACAGCAAATATTCTAAAGTCCAGGAGCAGATTGCTGTTCATGTCAACAGGATGGGCATTCCACTCATGTCAGAGTAAGCTAAAAGTAACATGACTAAAATCAGTGGGATCACTCTGTAGAAGGATCATTATTGGCTGTGGTTGCAGGAATTGGTGGTGAACACCCTCATTTATCTTAGAGGTATGGGCTGAGGCTGCAGCCCTGTAAGAATTAGAAAGCTGTGAGATTTATTGGCTGACTTAATTGTTTAAATGCAGCCTGTTCATCTTAGAGTCACACAATTTAATTGCATGTGCAGAGAAGAATGTGATGCCCTTTTCTGGTGAGCTGAGCTGCCTGTGTGTCAGGGTTGTGCAGAAAGCTTTGGGGAGTCCTGTTCTTCTCTGCCTGACACTACTGGAAATACCTGATATTAGCTTTAATCCTTTAAACTGGGGCTCTTTGAAAGTAGTTCACCCAGATATTCTCAAAGCTGTCTGAGCTACCATGCTGGTAGACATTGTAGAGATTTGTTCTGTACTTGATTTCAATTTATGTAGCTCTGTCTCTGACAAAGATCTTCTAATGTCTGCTCCTTTTCCAAATAAATGGTTTTGTACTTTGCATAATCTTGATGTCCTGTGTTAAACTCGGGATAAATCAATGGCCCTTCTGCCCCTAATATAATCCTGCTTCCTCTTGTTCTCCAAAGAGAAATATTAAATATATAATGACTCCTTCTTCTGTTCCACATGTTGAGTCTAAGTAGGATATAGCAGTGATCTTAATGTCAAGAAATATATTTTCCCAAACCAAGCAATAACAGGAAGGCAATTCATCTTAGCTCTAGGGTTGCTGGCAGGTACCAGTCACTGACTGACTTGCTAACGAATAGGTAACAATTAATAGTGATGTTTTTCCTTAAAACTAATAGCTCATTTAACTTTCTAAACAACTCTTGTTTTCTCCAACCTGTGTTTTCATTCTTCCCACCCAGTCTTCCTTTTCATAATAGTGAGGCCTATCAACTCAGTTTTTCTAGTGCTTTATGAAAGGTGTGATAAGATTATTTTATCTGCTTTTTTTTTTTTTTTTTTAATATATTCAGGTTTACATTGTATTAAGAAATAAATGCTATGTCTTTTGTACCTGAGCCAAACTGACTCCAACCTTTCCCAAGCCAGGGATCCTGCAGGGATGGGAGGAATTCTGACCTACCCCTAAGGACATGGGGAATATGATCTGCAGTAACTTAGTAATTCTGGGGGTTGAGTAAGTAAGCACAACCTGTCTTGGGTACAGGCTCTCTTTAGTGATTATCCTCACCTTTTCAGGTATGAAGCCAACTATATACACCTCCCCTCTGCAAGCTGGGAGCTTGCTCATAAGCACCAAAGCCATCCCTATGAATTTTTCTCTAGATGTAGTTTGTAGGGTTAGAGTGCTCTTGATTATAGGCTTGTCCTTGCTCTCCTACAGGAAAATCTTTTCCGTGCTGCTGGAAACACAGAATCAAAACTAAGGCACACATTTCCGGACTTTTGCCCCAGCAACTGTTGTTTTGATGAACAGAGCTAAGGGCCCGTTGGATATGATCCAATGTTTTAAACTCAAAAAAAAAAAAAAAAAATATATAGCTCTGTATTGTCAAGAGTTCCTGTTTCTTCTAAGAATGCAACTTCAAACAAACCAAACCATGATAGAATTATCAGCAATTCAGAAGAGATCTCAGCAATTGCTTTTATAACGTCAGAGATCTACTGAGGGTAATTCATATTGCCTTAAGCACACTTTACAGTCACATCCTAAATAGTATGATATCTCTGATGCTTTCATGTCTCTGACTCTGCTTTTGCTTTTACTTGGGTGTTAACCAGATGACACTTCTGTCCCTTAATTTATTCCAACAATCTCTAGTGCCAAAGCTCCTGGTGATGGAAACTTTGTCTAAGAAAGGCAAAAAAAGAGTAAATGTGAAATTGGATGTGTTTACAGAATTGTGTTCCCTCCCACGCCTCATGTGATTATACTGTTAGCGTTCGGAAACACATAATCACGGGATATGATTATATGCAGGTGCTTTTATTAAGAGCTCTGGGAGTCGGGGTACAAACCCAAATCTGACTCCGAATATAAGTTTCGAGCTGAACGTATTTTATACCCTATCGTTGTATAACTTACACATTAATTATTAAACTTACATTGTTCTATTGTATACATTGACATGAGTTTATAGTGATCTTTCTTAGGTCCATGACCACAGTTTCACATGATTATTCTTTCTGATTAAACAGTAATTATATTTAATTACTAAACAGTCGTCACATCTAACAACTATATCAATTATCATGTACTAGCTACATAGTACTATTTCTCCCTGTGCTAAAGTTATTTACCTTTCCAAGGCCTACTAAGTTTATTTTTTTCCGTTAACTCTAAATCTCATGATTTTAAAACCCTTTTACTATCATTTTCCCCCCTTTGAAAGTATTTTCATTTCATCATAAGTGCAAATACTTTCACTTGATACAGTCTTTAGTTTCTAAGTTTATACATGATGTTCTTCAAATCCAGGATTGACGTGAATGTTGTCATGGACTGGAGGATCAGAGGATGATGGGTGTGGGTCCCATGTCAGTGCCTTGATTATTTTCCAGTTCCAGGATGTCCTCTTCAGTATTTCTCCTTTTAGGACACTGTAGACTAACCAAATTACTAAGAACACAATTAATAGGATTATTACACTTTCAATGATGGATTTAATCCATGAACTCACATTCCACCCTAACCCTTTAAAGACTTTGTCTAACCAGCTCGTAGTCAAATCTTTCTGCTCTTCTTGTACTTCATGCTCTATTTGTTTTAACTGATTGATGTCATATTCTACATCTGCAGTTACATTTGGGATGTGGATGCAGCAATGATCAATCTGTCCCTTTAAAAGTCCACACACTCTATGCTCTTTCAGGAGTAACAAATCTAAGGCAAATCGATTTTGTATGGTCATTTTTGTGGTGGCTTGTAATTGTACATTTAGTTCTTTAAATCCTTCCCTAGTGACCCTAGCCAGTCTATCTACCTGACCTGTAAGTTTGTACAACATTTCTTTATTCTGATAGTTTGCTATAGGACCAAGCAAAGACTCTAAGGCCCACCCAAATTTCACTCCACTAGAGGGTTCTTGCCAGGTTTCATCTTGATTTTCATTATTTGGAACTTCTCATCTTGTTCTTATCTGCAGAAGTTCATCTTTTCCCTTAAATGGGGACTTTTTTCAAATTGGACACAAAGTAGGGAGGCCTAAAGTAATTTCTTTTACTTTCCCATCTACAGGTAGATGGGTTGTCCAGGTACCATCACTTGTTGCCCATACGAATTGTCCTGGACTTCGGAGTGTACTCTTGGTACATCCTATATGTATTTTATAATCCACTTTACCCTGTTTGTGTTTGATACCTCTGCAGGCACAACCAGTTTGTAAGGCTACTGCCAGTGGTGGAATTTGTTTTATTTCTATGTCATCAGAGGTGCAATCATAAGTTTTATTACATGCCCATCAACTTACTTTGTCTGCCTTTGTTCTACTACTAGTGTCAGTGTTCACTACTGCTGGATCTGTTTCATTTTCTGAACCTTCCCATGTAATGCACCAAGGAGTGGCAGCCATGTACTGGAATTTTTGAAGTATACTTAGAGACCACGCACTGTCCCAAGGCTCTATTTGACCTTAGTGATCTTTTGCCTCGCACTTACACACCAGAGTGGTTTCTGTAACATTTTCTGTAACCTTTTTATAAAGTGGTAAGTAGCATTGCCATTGATTTGGAATGCCCCCTGCCCATTCTATTGGATACCCTATTGTGCCATTATTTTGAAGACAGTCTCTTTGACTCAAAGGATGTAGCCACTGTCCTATTACTTTCCAGGTTACCTTGATTACCTGTCTTGATTCTGGTACCTGTTTGCATATAATTGTTTTGTTCTTTTGTATTTCAGGCAGTTTTGTCATTATGATTCCCCAATTTATTGGGTCTCCCGCTGCCTTAGGTATTGGCAGACAGGCAGTTATTCTGCTAGTGTTCTGCATTTTGGACAAAATCTTTAACTAATCCAATCATTACATTCTCAGCCTGAATTGCATCAGAAACCTTTATCACCTGTGTTTCTGCCTGGACCTCTCTCTTCATTCTAGAATGAAGAGTAGTTAATTGATCTTTTTGCATTCCACATCCCAAAGACCATGAAAGGAGAATTGGTACAATTATTGGTAACATTCCTGAAATAATTAAACACGTCTTATCTGCAGCTTTGTTGGTCCCAAGTCCGGGATGGGCTTTCTTCACTCGAGTGTAGTGTATCCAGGAGTCCACTCCAGCTACCTTGACTGCTGTGAAGGTGGTCAGTAGTACCTGATGGGGTCCAGTCCACTTTTCTTTCAGTGGTTCTTCATTCCAATTCTTAATGTACACCTCATCTCCTGGATGTATGTCATAAACAGGATTCTCAAGAGTCAGTGGCCTATTCCACATGAGGGTGCTCCGAAGTTGTGCTAAAGTTTTCCCAAGAGACAGAACATAGTTATATACTTCCTGTTTTCCTGTGACATGTATATTTGGATTGGGTCCAGGAGATTCATATGGTTTCCCATACAATATCTCATAAGGACTGACTGACAGCCCACTCCTAGGCTTTATCTGGATTCTCAGTAATGCTATTGGTAAAGCCTGTGGCCACTGCAGTTTGGCTTCTTGACATATTTTACTGATCTGCCTTTTTAGTGTTTGATTCATCCTCTCCACCTGTCCACTTGACTGGGGTCTCCATGGTGTATGGAGGTCCCAAGTTATTCCCAGCAACCTACTTACTTCTTTTACCACCGTGGCTAGGAAATGGGGTTCCCTATCTGATGATATCCCTAGAGGCACCCTGAATCTGGGAATGATTTCTTGTAGTAACCACTTAACTGTTTCTTTTGCTTGGTTCGTGCGACAGGGAAGGGCTTCTGGCCATCCGGAAAATGTATCAACCCCTACTAATAAATATTTGTATCCTCGAGTTCTTGGTAATTCTACAAAATCTACCTGCCAATAATCTCCTGGTTCTATCCCTACCTGAACCCTTCCTAGTTGTGCCTGTCGTCTAGCCACTGGGTTATTTTTCAAGCAAATCTCACACTTTTGACATTATTGATTTTGCCATTGTTAACATTCGTACTGAGACCAAATAACGTTTTAGAAATTTTACCAATGCCTCTGCACCCCAATGACATTCGTTATGTTTAATTTGTAGAACCGCTCTCATTACCAATAGGGGTACCACTATCTGTCCGAGTGCAGTTACATACCACCCTTCTGGATTCTTCTGTGCATTCAGTAAATGTCCCAGTTTCTCATCTTCTGCTGAATATTTTGGCTGTGGAGGTAAATTGAATTGAGATACATTAAGTTTTAAAGGGACAAATGCCATTGTTGTTTGCACCTTTCGAGCAGCCTGTCGAGCCGTCCAATCTGCCTTTCGATTTCCCTCACAAATTTTGGAGTTTCCTGATTGATGTGCTTTACAGTGCATAATTGCCAATTGTTCAGGTTTTTGTACTGCTCTTATCAGCTGCAGAACTGCATCTTGATGTTTAATGTGCATCCCTTGAGACAAAAACAGGCCCTGTTCTTTCCATAGGGCCCCATGCACATGCACTACTCCAAATGCATATTTTGAATCAGTCCATATGTTCACCTTTTTCCCTTCACTTAATTCTAGTGCTCTGGTTAAAGCAACCAGTTCTGCTTTCTGGGCAGATGTATTTGGTGGCAGTGCTTTTGCCTCTACCACTGTACTGATTGTTGTTACCGCACATCCAGTGTGTCTGATTCCATTCTCCATGAAACTGCTTCCATCTGTGAACAGCTCCCAGTCCGGCTGTTCTAGGGGGACATCTTTCAGATCTGCTGTAGCCACACAGGGGTGTTTTATTACTTCCATGCAATCGCGTTCCAATGGGCTTTCTTCAGATGTTGTACCTAGGAACAAGGCTGGGTTCAAAAGGTTAGTTGTTTTTAATGTTACATCATCTTGTTCCGTTAAGATTACCTGGAATTTCATCATTCGACTCGGGGAGAGCCAATCTGCTCCAACACAGTAGTTACCATATGTGGTACATAGACATCTATGTGCCTTCCCATGGTGAGCTTCCTGGCTTCTTGTATCAGGATCACAGTGGCTGTGACTGCCCGCAGACATGAAGGCCATCCAGCACTGATGTTGTCAAGTTGTTTGGAAAAGTAGCCCACCGGCCTTTTCCAGCTTCCCAAACGTTGGGTTAAGACTCCCAATGCCAGATGCATCCTTTCATGTACAAACAGCTGAAAATCTTTGGACAAATCAGGTAACCCCAATGCAGGAGCAGTTGTCAAGGCCTCCTTTAGTTTGAGGAAAAGCCTCCTTCTGTGGTTTGCCCAGGTAAATGGCTGCATCTTCTGGGCCTCATACAGGGGTTTTGCAATTAGTCCATAGTCCATGATCCACAGGCGGCACCACCGTGTCATCCCAAGGAAGACTCACAGCTCGTGTAGATTCTGGGGCTCTGGAATAGCACAAATATCTTGAATACAGTTAGTACCCAGTTTTCTCTGCCCTTGTGAGATTTCACATCCCAGGTAAATCACAGTCTGTTGTGCAATTTGTGCTTTTTCTTTAGATACCTTATATCCTGCCATTCCCAGTGAATTTAAAATCTCGATTGTTACCATTATGCAGGTTGCTTTCTCCTCTGTGGCTATCGGTATATCGTCAACATACTGTAGCAGTAGGTATTGTTCTCTCTGTACTTGCCCCCTTGCCGTCCAGGTTTCCAGCTCCTTTGCCAGTTGGTTTCCGAATAGGGTAAGACTGTTCTTAAATCCTTGTGGCAGCCGTGAGCTGGGTCTTTCTTCCGTTTCCTGGATTTTCCCACTTAAAGACAAACAGGTTCCTACTTTCTTTGTCAAGGGGTATGCAGAAAAAGGCATCTTTTAGATCAATTATTGTAAACCATTTATATATCTCTTTCACGGATGTTAACAATGTGTAAGGATTGGCAACTACTGGATAAATGTCCTTAGTTATTTCATTTATTGCTCTCAAATCCTGCGCTAATCTATACTCACCATTGGGTTTCCTTACTGGAAATATAGGTGTATTATATTCCAATTCACATTCTTCTAAAATTTGGTATTTCAGGAATTTATCAATATTTTTTACTATTCCCTGTCGTGTTTCTTGTTTTATAGGATACTGTTTAACCTGTACTGCTTTTGCCCCTTCCTTTAATTCAACATGTATTGGCTGTGCTAATTTAGATTTCCCAGGTATATCTGTTTCCCATACTGAAGAAATTACTGCATCTTCTACTTTCCTAGGAAGAGAGGAAGCTGGTTTTTTCCTTAATCATTAAAATTTTTCTGTCTTTGATTCAGGTATTTTCATTAAAAGTTCCCCATTCTCAAAGGTTATCACTGTATCAAGTTTTGCCAATAAGTCTCTATCTAAAAGGGGAATCGGACACTCAGGCACATACAGGAATTCATGCGTCAGGACCTTATTTCCAAAACACAGATCTAAGGGTTGTAGGAATGGCCGATTTTCCTCCTTCCCTGTTGCCCCGATTATTGTTGTTTGTTTGTCCCCAATTTGTCCTTGCAAATTATTCAATAGAGAGTATGTGGCCCCTGTATCCATCAGAAACTTTACTGCCCTATCACCTAGCTGTATGGTCATGAAAGGTTCCTTGCTATTTTCTAGACAGCTGTTATATTGTCCTACCACCATTAATTTTGCAGTATCTTGATCTTGGCTTGGCTGGTTGCCTTGGTAAAACTGGTTTGGACACTTGTTCTTCCAGTGACCTTCTTGTAGACAAAAAGCACACTGGTTAAATCCTAATTTTGGCACAATAGTTCCTCCATGTCCTCTGCCAAGTCCACCTCCCCTCCCCCATCCACCGCCACCTTTGTGGTTGGGTTTTTTTTTGTTTGTTTTGGGTTTTTTTTCTTTTTTTTTTTTTTTTTTTTTTTTGTATGCTTGGATTTCCTTTCCCTTGTATTACTGCTAAGAGGTTTTGCTGTTGCTTTTTACTTATTTCTTTGGCTGCTTTAAGTACCATCTCTTTCTCTGTAGAATCCATTAGGGTGTCTAATATCACTTGTATATCATCCCAATCTGGATGCTGAGTTTTCATAACCATTTTTACCACTCTTGCTACTTTATCAGGATTTTCCCTATAAGTTCCAGCCGATTGTTTCCAAATTACTAAATCTGCAGGGGAAAAAGGTATCTTTACAAACACCAGCCCCTCCGCTCCAATTCCCTGTCGTAAG